>NC_037669.1:112870752-113008252 GCF_003255815.1 Theropithecus gelada
AACAAAAAAAAAAAAAAAAAAAAAAAAAAAAAAAAAAAAAAAAACAGTGTTAATTCAAGAGGCTACTATTTCAAATAATGTGTGACAGGGTTATCCAGTGTGATTCATACTACAAACACATCACAGAGAGAGGAGGAGATAGAGTAAACTTTGCTTTTTATGGTTTTCTTTATTGTGTTTAGCTTTAGTTGTTTAAAAAAGCCACAAAGCTATAGTCATCTTGTTGTAGGCCTCATAAATATAACGAGTAGAGACAAGAGGTTAATTTTAAACAAAAGGGGAATGTATATATTCAGTACTGCCTAAGTAGAATTTTTGCTCAAGCTAATTTCTCATAAAAGAAATCTCAGCTCAAGCCTGTAATCCCAGCACTTTGGGAGGCCGAGATGGGTGGATCACGAGGTCAGGAGATCGAGACCATCCTGGCTAACACGATGAAACCCCGTCTCTACTAAAAAATACAAAAAATTAGCCGGGCGAAGTGGCGGGCGCCTGTGGTCCCAGCTACTCGGGAGGCTGAGGCAGGAGAATGGCGTAAACCTGGGAGGCGGAGCTTGCAGTGAGCTGAGATCAGGCCACTGCACTCCAGCCTGGGCGACAGAGCCAGACTCAGTCTCAAAAAAAAAAAAAAAGAAAGAAAAAGAAATCTCTTCTTCTCAGAAAAACTTTTAAAAAGGTAAATAATCTGTGAACTGATAGCAAGGTTGCTCAAGGAAATGAGGCACGTGTTTCTAGGAGAAGATAACAAAATATACTATGTCTTTTAGAATTTGACCTCACAAAGTAATGTTTATTTGGCAGACAGTCTAGGGAGATAAGCTGCTTCATACAGAAAAAGCAAGTCTATTTACTATGAAACTGATCTTCATCCAATCCTGCATTGTAGGTATCAGTGAGAATGCCTTCAGTTGCCTGGCTAGTTAAAAATGGACTTCCTTAAATCTTTCCTATGTGCCAACTAATCTTGCTAATATGGAAAGTATGCTGTCAGTGCTGTTTAACCGCTCAACCTTGAGGAGCATACAATTTTTGAAGAAAGATAAATTTTCAACACATCAAGTACTTCTAAGCGGAGTCAGTACTGTAATTACTTGAGAACAAATCTCTGTCAAACACTTAGAACCACGATGCTAAACACTTTACACAGATTATATTATTTATTTAATCGAAACCATGTAGGGAAGGTGTTATTATTGATCCCATTTTATAGAGATAAAACTCAGACTTGGAGAAGTTAAATAATCTTTCCAAGGTCACACGATCAAGTTTTACAGGCATGAGTCTAACAGTCAGAACTTGCCTTCACAAGCTTGCTCTTATCCACTATATTATTTGTAAGATATTGTGGCAGGAGCTAAGCAGATGGAAGATCTCTAAGCCTGAGCTCCTTCTTTGAGTTATTTATAATCTCCTATCTAATAGGACGCAACACTACAGGGTAGTATCATCCCAGGTATATTGAGTTTGTTCCAAGGCCTCTTCACTCCAGCACTCCACTCATTCCAAGGCCAGGTGCTTGGACATTTGGGGAGGGAAGCATGGAGGCATTCAACTACCTTGCCCTCAAAATAAGCCAAGATAAAAGCTTAAATTTGCCTGGGAGCGTTAAGATGATTTTACATAACTAGAAACTTTACCTGCCACTAAGCCTTGAGATTCAGGAAAGTACAAGTAGAGACACCTGCCATAAGTGAGGTCAGCTGGCAGCAGGGAATCAATTTAATGGAGGAAAGGGTGCAGAATGTGCCTACTTTAAGACTCAAAGTTCCTATGATTCTGGTCATGTCAATTTGGCTGCATTACCTGGTTGGAGGAAAGCTAGCAGTTGAAATATCTATTTTCCATTTGACACTTGTGAGACTTGGCTTTAACAAAACCATTTTCATAAAGCAGAAAACCAGCTCGTTCCATACGTTTTCCTATTTGTATGCTGTATTTTCAAAGTGACTAACAGATTAATTCTGTAGCCTCTGAAGAAAATTTTTCTCAGTGTATTTTGACTTTTCTCAGTATATCCTTTGTAGAAGTGACCTGAATTAAAATTACCTAGTCTATTACTGATTTTTCCCTCTAAAATTACAGTTGTACTATAATGTGCAAATTTTCATTGCACTTCAACATGAAATTAAAATTACATAGTTAGAAGAAAAGAACCTCAATTTGCAATTTTTGAAAAGTCTTGGACTTCAAAGTATAATTACCTAGAGCTCATTAAAATGCAGGATTATTAACCTGAGAGCTGAAGTTTCTAGTAATAGTGGATCTCTTATAAGAGTAATTATAAGAGTCATAAATATTAAGCATGAAACTAACACTCTACACTTAAAGATGAAGTGTGTGCTCACATCTTTACCAAGCTTAATGTGAAAAGAAGACAACACAGCAGTCAGCAGAATGTTAAAAGAGCTGAGCTCAAGCCCTGTGTTTGGACTCTTTATTAAATTAAGGCATTATAATAAAATGATCTATGGTAAAAAGTCAATAGATAAAATACATTAGTGAAAAAAGCACCTAGCAGCAACTTTAGCTGCCTTTTTTCCTAAATTGTCCAGGAGGCGAGGAGGGTTAGCAAGTGGAAATACTATATTTAGTATATGTCAAGAATTATATGAAAATGTGAAAAAATGACTATAATAAAACATATGCTAATATTAACAGCAGTAATTTCTGAGTGGTAGATTTAGGGTGATATTTCTAACTTTTTAATAACTTTCAGCAATTTCTCATCTTTCTACAATGAGCATGTATTTCTTCTAGCCCAGCTGTAAATTACTTTCAGCAATTATAGTTATATTTCCAAGATTTCTAGTTCTTTTTATAGCTGTCTGTTCTTGTTTTACATTATTGCATTATCCTTTACATTTCTGTAAATATTAATTAGATTTACTATATTTTGTGGTTGATGTCTCTTTTCAATTATCTTCTGTATCTGCTTGCCCACATTGTCTACAGGGAGGGGTTCAAATCACTGCAAACTTGCATAGCCCCGTGCTTTGGGTGTATATTTATAGGGGCAGGGGAAAGGCCGATATGCCATTGGGCTATGTATTGCTGTAGCTGGTCTTCTGAGAATGAGAGTTCCTTTCCTTTCCAGGTTATCATCAGCTAGCTACTAAGAGCACCACTTTGCCTCTGTTCCCAAAAATCCTATGCTCCTTGCCCCACCGAGAGATAGACAATCTCATTGTTGTCCCTGGATTACCTCTTGCCTTTTGCTTTCACAAACTCTACATGAAGCATTCTTGTCCTGCATCTGCTTTGTTTAGCACTTTCCTCCCAGAATTATGTCTCCCTTCTCCTAAGAATTTTCCCATTTTGTAATATACCAAGAGTTGTTCTGAACATGAACTATACATTTAATCAGTAAAAGACATGAACAAACAAACATTTTCTCTATTATTTCTAAATATGTGGACTTAAGAGGCAGACCACAAATTGTGTTTAGGTTGCCATTTTCAAACAGAAAAAGTAAACAAAAGCCAATGTTTAAATGCTACTTAAAACTACCATTTCCATGGAGCTATCTTTTTGCAAATTAAAGAGAATAAAAACAAACATGAAAAACTGAATGATGCACACAGCATGGAGTTCAGAAGATGACAAAAGTCCTTCCACTCTCACCACCTGGTCCTGGCTTTTGCTTTTTACTATTGCTGTGGTGGAACGATTGATTATCTTTTTTGATAATTTTCTTTTTTTTCCTTTTGGTAAATAAATGAAGAATTCTCACTGAAAGATTGACTCTTCAAGCATAAAATTATAAAGAAATAACAATATTATAGTCAAGTAATCATCATAATTAAATTAAAATTTAAAAAACTATTATGATTCCAAATGTGCCTTAGGCTTTCTAATGGCTTGAGACAATAAAATTTATGAAAAATTGCTTATTCATTGGCCTATTCGTAGATGTATCACAAAAGCTAGATCATTCCAAGAGAGTCAGTATATACTAGAGTCAGTTAGCATCTTGGAATAGGCCTCTTAAAAATGCTATTAATTCAATTTCACTTCAATTTTCTCAGCAGCCTCTTGAAAAATCAGAAGACTCTTATTTTTAATTCTGAGTTAGTCTTTATGACTTGGGGTATAATTGATGCATACGTTTTTCATAAAACTTTCTTTTTAAAATGAAAACTAAGAATCAAATATATAAAAATAACCAGAAAAAGAAAAACACAAAAATTGTTATTCTCTTAGTTCATGATTTTGAAATATTTTGAAATTTGCAGATTGAATTTTATCCTCTTAAGGTTCAAGTTGTATTTACAGCCAACAAAATGAGATATCCTGGTTCTATCAAAAGGGGAAAGCCTCAAATTCTTTTGAACGTCCGGCACGTCTTAATAAACTCCATGTGACAATGTAAGAGTAAATGAATAAAAATCAGGCAGATAGAATTTTTTTAAAAAATACACATTGGTTCTAAAATAAAGGTAGAGAGAGGCTTGGCACAGAATACTTTTGATTTTTGCCAAGGCCTGAAACATTTAGGCAAAAAATAAAATAAAAATAGTTGAAACTATATGCCAAGTTCCAAATATGGTTTGTCTCTTCAATATGTAAAAATACTGGTATTAACTTTTTCTGGAATGAACTTCAGCAGTTAACAATTTCTTAAATGAGGGGGAAAAAAAAAAGAAGTATAAGAATTGCAATATGTTTGTGCTGACTAATCATTGACTGGGTCTGACTTAAAGATCTTGTCTTCTTGAACTTAGGAATTTAGGTTTGAGGCAGAACATTAGCAGATAATTCCCCTTACTATTTAGTACACTGTTTACATGTGGAGTTAATAAACAGAAAACTTACAAAGAAAGCCCTCCCTCAGGCCAAAACCAACCATATTCACTGGAGATACAAAGATGAAGATCGTCTTTGAATCTGATCCTAATACTTACACTAAGGACAGCCAACCTCAACCTAAGCTGGACTGAGAGAGGAGGTGGGTAGAAAGTACTCTGTGGTCATCTTAACCTATAACTGACCATAACTAACAAGCAAAATAAATCATGTTCTCCAAATAACCAATAAACACACAAACAAACAACAAACAAACAAAAAGACGTTCAGCTGTATTACCAATCAGGAAAATACTAAAGTGAAACAATGAAATTTTATATTCAATCATTTTCATCTATCAGATTGGAGATTACAGATATTATTAGCACCTAGTTTGGGGAAGGTGTAAAGAAATAACATTTTCTTGTATAACTTCTTATTATAAATTTTATGGAGAGAAATTTGACAAAATGCAACAAAAGATCCTACAATTCTACTTCTGTATTCTAGCATGCATGTATAGGAATACTCATTGAAAATGTTGTAATATGAGAAAATTATAAGCAACTCAAAAGATTTGACAATATGGGACTAGGTTCATGTGTTATAATACACTCATAAGAGAGTCATTCAAAATGATATTGTATAATATATAATAAAATGGGAAATATTCATTATATCATTGCTAAGTGAAGCAGAGCAAATTAAACACCATGTTAGAAGATGATTATGTCAAAATGTGTATAGTTGAAGAAATTCTTTTCACATCTCTGCTTTATTTCTCTTGAAGAATTCAAGAATCACTCAATATCCCCTCAATACCGGTGTTCTGGGTGATCTCAACCAACCTCATGGCTTTAAATACCATATTTACTCTACACAGTTCCCAAATAAATATTTCTAGACTTCTTTCCATCGTCCAAATACATCTATCCAAATCTCCACTTGGATAGAAAATGTCTCAAACTTAACATGCCCCAATCCTAACTCCCACGTTCTTGGTCCTGATGAAAGCTGTTTCTTCTAATGTCTGTCTCATCTCAATTAATGCCAACCCTATACTTCAAGATATTCAAGACAGAAAACCTTAGAGTTATCCTTGACTCAATACTAGTGTTTATATCCCATGTATCCACTGAAAAATCCTGTCAGCCCCTTTTTTCACAGTATGCCCAGAGTGTAACCACTTCTCTTTACCTCCATTGATATCATTCTGGTTCAAGCCAACCATATTGCTCATCTGGGTTGTTAAAATAGCCTAATCTCCATCTGTTAACCTCTTCCTTATTGAGCATTCTCTAAATAGCAACCAGAGTCACCATGTTAAAACATAAGTTGGAACACATCACTCTTCTGCTCAAAGTCATTCAATGACTTCCTGTCTCACTCCAGTTATTAATAAAAGCCAAATTATCCCCATGATATATAATGTCCTACATGATCTGGCTGACCCTTATCATTATGAACACCTTCCACCAATCTCTTGGTCGCTTGATGTACTCCAGCTATACTTGTCTCCTTGTTTCTTAAGCCTCAGGGTCCTCACTTGCTCTTCCTTCTGCCCAAAATACCTTACCCTCAAATATCTTCATAGCTCATTTTCTCACCTCCTTCAAGTCTTTCCTTAAATGTCAAAAATGGAAAATTCCCTAAATGCTCTATTTAAACTAGAATCCCCTTTCCTACATATTCTCCCTATTCCCCTTGCTTGCATTCTTTCATAGCATTTACTAACATCTATACTGTATAATTTGCTTATTTTCTGAGCCCTACCTCTATCTGAGGGAGGTCAACATAAGCTCCACAGAGTAAGGAATTTTCTCTGTTTGAGTCATTGCTATATCCCCAGTGCCTGGAACAACCCCTAATATATAGTAGGTGTTTCACGAATAATTGTGGAATGGATGATAAAGGTGTATACTAAAGTGGGTGGCAATTATCACTGTATGGTGAAATTTGGGGTGATTTTGTTTCTTCTTTACTGCATTTAAAAAATATAAATGTTATGTTTAGAGCAGTTTTAAGGTTACAGCAAAATTAAATGGGAAGCACAGGGAGTTCCTATGCACCCCTATTCCCTGCACACTCACAACCGTCTCTCCCACTACCAACATCCCCCACCAGAGTGGTACATTGGTTACAAGGGATGAAGCTACATTGGCACATCAATTATCACTCAAAGTCCATCATTTACATTAGGGATCTTTCTCAGTGTACATTCTATGGGTTAGGACAAATGTACAATGACATGTATCCATCATTACAGTATCATACAGAATAGTTTCACTGCTTTAAAAATTATCCGTCCTTCCCTCCCCACTAATCTCCGAAAGCTGATTTATCTTTTTACTCTCCATAGTTTTGACTTTTCCAAAATGCCACATAATTGGATTCATACAGCCTGTGTTCTTTTCAGATTGACTTTTTTCACCTGGCAATATTCATCTAAGTTTCCTTTGTGTCTTTTCACGGCTTGATAATGCATTCTGTTTAGCACTTAATAATATTCCATTGTCAAGATGTACCACAATTTACTTACCCACTCACCTACTGATGGGCATTTTGGATGCTCCCAAGTTTGGGTAATTATGAACAAAGCTGCTATGAACATCTGTGTGCAGATTTTTGTGTGGACATACATTTTCAACTCATTTGGGTACAGTTGCTGTATTGTGTGATCAGAGTATTATCGGTTTTGCAAGAAACTACCAAACTGTCTTCTAAAGTGGCTGGACTGTTTCACATTCATGACAGCAATGAATGAAAGTTCCTGTTGTTCTATATCTTCACTAGCATTTGGTTTTGTCGATGTTCTGGATTTTCACCAATTTAATAGGCGTATGGTAGCTCATTATTGTTTTACTTTGCAGTTTTCCATGACATACAATTATAAGCATCTTTTCCTATGCTTATTTGCCATTTATACATCTTCTTTGGTGAGGTGTCTATTCAGGTCTTTCACCTATTTTTAAGTCGAGTTGTTCATTTTCCTACTGAATGTTAAGACGTTTTTGTGTGTTTCAGATAGCAGTCCTTTTTTAGATATATCTTTTGCAAATATTTTCTCCCAGTCTGTGGCTTGTCTTCTAATTTTCTTAAGATCAGTTTTATAACTGGTAAGCATTCCACATTTTAAAATATGTGTCATAGATATGACAAATGAGTATTAAATTATTTCAACTTATGGCTGGGCATATAACAGCTATGTTATGTTGATTATACCATAGAGAGCATATACGAACCAGTATAGCCTGAATCTGTATAATTGGATATCCTTCTGTGCATACTTTTTTAATGTAGCCATAGCTAGGATTCCTCATTTTATGCAGTCCATGTCACATCTCAGTTTTTATAGGCACAGCAAAAAAGTGGGGCCATGTAATGCAAATGCTCTATTTTTGAGAAAAGCATCTGTCCTGTGTCTGGGATTTCCTATCTGACAAACTGAGCAGCACCTTCCCTCTTTTCCTTGAGCAGAAAGCGCCCCAAACAGATGTTTCAATCTGCCTTGCCTTTGGACCTGTCTGCTCACAGAACCAAGCACGACTGCCTTCCCAGAAACTTCTCTAGCTCCAAAGACATAGCCACCTAGTTCAAAGGTGTTCAAGTAGCTCACATTCCAAGAAGTCCCAAAGCTCCCAATTCAACAGTCTGTGATCAAAATGCCAAGAGGCCAAAGACCTCCAAAAACCAAAAGTCTGTTCTCCATTCTCAGATTTTCCAATCCCTTAAAAATTATTAGTTTCATAATATTTTCTGTGTCTCTACTAAGACCTGCTAGAGGGTCAAGGGGAATAGATGACTATCTGCCCTACTCTCAGGCCAAGAGATACTACCAACTACTTTTAGTTTCTGATGGAAAAAGAAGCTAAAAATAAAAGAATATTAATCTCCTGATTACTGTTTAGGGTTTTTAAGCAAGTTTCTTAATCTGTATGAACTTCAGCTTTCATATCTGTAAAATGCAGACAAAATTTTCTTCCTTTCAGAGCTACTAAAAAAAACTAGAAATGATGTATGTAAAACACATTACACATGTTAAATACTCAACAAATCTCTCTTTCTTGCTCTTCTTTCCTCATTGTTCATTCTATTCACATTTTTCACTTAACTCCCTCTCCCTCTGTTCATACCTTTCTGAACTCTCAAAGCCATGTTGCACCCGAAACTCTTCTCTGAGAAGGAACATGTGAGAGGGCAGGATATTCATTATTTGCATTTGATTTATGTAAGTATCATCACATATGAGATGAGTTGTTCTAATTTCTAATTCCTGGCAAAGTAAATGGACTCAATAAAGCCTAGATGTAATGTTGCAGATTGAGCATGTTCAGCAGCATGGCTGGGACTTGCATTCAATTCATAGACTGATTTCTATTCTAACTTTAATCGCTAGGAACCATTTTACTGTTACAGTCATAGAACATTAGAGAGGAAAGGAAACTAGAGCTTTGAGAGGTCTCCTTCCTCTGCGACCATGCCAATTTTCCCTGTATCACTCAGTTACACTCACTGTACTGTACTCACTACATTGTTCTGATTTACCATACCATAATAACAAAAAATTCTAATTTTCCAGATATTTAAACCAGAAGGGTAGCTGGGGTTGTAGGGATCTAGCTCAGAAGTGACCGGGTAGGAAATAGCTAGAGCGTAGGGCTTGCAATGTAGGAAGACAATACAAAGGCACCACACTTCCACCACCTTCTCTTAATGGCCCTGGTTTTGCCGCTGTCGTGCGGTCTCTTGAGATCGCCTCATCATAATTTTGACAACTGCTATGTCAATATATTTCTTTTTTCTAATTGTGGAAAGGTGCCATTTTTAAAGACTATTTTTTCCTTGATTTTCTCCTAGTTCCATTGTATCCCCATTTCTATTTTTCTGATATTTTAATTTATATTCAACAGAAATATTTAGAGATTGCTTAGCAATGTTTTCTTCAACCAACAGTGTACAAATGACAGTGAATCTCTCTCCAACAGAGAAACACATGGTGTAGTTAGATGAGCAATTTCAAGAACCAATACAAAGCTTAGAGACTCAGCTCTGAAATTACTTGTTCCTTATATCTATACAGGCCTGTGTCACAAAACGTTTCGGTCCATGACAAATTGCATGTACAATGGTAGTCCCATAAGATTATAATACTGTATCTTTACTTTACCTTTTCTATGCTTTGATATGTTTAGATAAACAAATTATCATTCTGTTAAAATTACCTGCAGTAATCACTACAGTTACATGCCATACAGATTTGTAGCCCAGGAACAATAGGCTATACCATTTAGCTTAAGTATGTAGTAGGTTATACCATCTAGGTTTGTGTAAGTACACTGACAAAATCACCTAATGATGCATTTCTTAGAACATATGCCCATTGTTAAGTGACACATAATTGCATTTGTATGACAAGTCACAAACTGAGGCTTAGTTTCTCTTCTGTAAATGTGGATATTATCAATTTATAGGACTATGTTGTAACCGTTTGCAAATGATATCCTCTATGAATCACAAAGACAGCTGTGATTTTAATTTTATTTAATTCTGACTGAAAAAAAATAAGAAAATAGGCAGACAATCCTATATATCACCAGCAGAAAGTCAACATACCCTTAAGAATGGCTTTGACACTGTCTCAAATGCACTATCCAATTGAATGATGTGCCACAATGATAAAGGAACTATCAGATTCTTTGCAAAAATGCAGTGACACTGTAAAAATTGTGACCACTACTAATGAATGTTTGCAGAGGGTAAACATCTTCCAACTGTCAGCAAATCAAATATCGGAATGGCAGAAGGTCACTTGGTATTTGAAAGACAAACTATGATGGCTCAGTGGTAATTACAATGAAACCAATTAGAAGATTAACAAACCCCAAATGGCATAATGTCATATAAGTAGCTGTTTAAAAGTCAGAATTTTAAATTCAGAGGATAGGAATCTTGGAAATCCTCTAGCCAAATCTTCCCTGAGGCCCAGAGTTGTGAAGTGATTTACCCAAAGTCACACAAAAACTTTGAATAAGAACCTCTAGATAGTTATAGGTGATATTTAAGTTCTTATATTTTTTAAAAGTTTAACAAAAATGATTGTTTTGCCGTTATGTATTATAAATTACTAATTCTCCATATGGATTAAGAACTAGGCATTTTAGAGAGTATTTCATATACACCATCTCTTTGTCTCCCGTCAACCCAGTGAGATGAAAACTACCGTGTTTCTCATTTAAGAGGTGAGGAAGCTGAGGCCCTGGGAGACCCTGTGGTTTGAAGCCACAGAAATGGCATGTGGCAATCATGCTTCAAATCCGGACCTGTCTGATTCCACAGTTGGTGCTTTTTGCCTTATTCTTCCTTTATTCTCAACTTTTGCAAAAATCAGTTATTAAAGAAACCAGAGTAACTGACCATTTTGTTATTTCATCCTTAGGGTATTTGTAGGATACAGCCCTTCTTATACATTATCACCGAGCCTGAAACGCAGCCCTCAGCAAGAACAATGGGCACTTTTTCCATCATGAGTCCTGTTCGGAGCTACTGGTTTCTATAAAGCTTCAGTAAAGCCATTTGAAAGCACATCAAAGCTACAGAACAAAGACATAGTCCTCCCCAGATGCATGAATATTCATCATGTTTCTACGAATATTCTTAGAAAGAAATTTCAGGACAAACAGCCTTTGTGGTGTCATAAAAGATGTCCCAGAATTAAAGTCAGATCTAAGTACATACAAGACGCAGTGCTACCCCTGCAACCTGTATGACCTTAGAGCAAGGCTCTTAACTTCACCTGTAAAATCAGACAAGGCTTTGAAAGGATTCAATAAAATAATTCAAATATCCATTGAAAAATCATTAAAATGAATCATCAACAAATTAATAGAATACATCATTTTGTTAAAAAAATATATATAGTATAGAGGAACCTACTTATGTCAAGTTTAAAACACAGTCCATGTGTTCAAGGAGTTGACAAGCTAGATGGTAAAGCAAATGTGCCTAGTGATAAAAACTAAACAAAAATTCGACATCTGAGTTTTTGTCCTCATTATTTCCAGGTTATGAGTAATGTTGGTATATTTGTAATAAAGCATTTCTTTTGCCTTTTGAGATTTTTTTCTTAACATGAATTTCTAATGTACAATTATATTTTACTGGTTTGAGGTATGCATCTGGTTATCTATTGCTGTAATAATAAATCATCCAAAAACTAAGTGGCTTAAAACAACAATAATTGCTTTTTCATTATTCCTCATAGTTCTAGGGGTTGACTGGGCTCAGCTGGGCAGCCTTGTCTCTGGGTGGTTTCAGTCAGTTAGTAGCTAGTGCTGAAGTCATTTCAAAGCTTCCATGTTGGCAAGTCTAGTGGTTGATGCCAGCTGCAGACTGAGATCTCAGTTGGAGTTCTTGCTCAGAATACCTACACAGGGCTTTCCATGTGTGCTTCCTGCTTCCTCATGACATGGTGCCTCGGTTCCAAAAGCAAGCACCTCAGGAAGGCCAGGCAGAGCCAGATCACTTTTTATGACCTAGAATCAGAAGTCACATTGCATCACTTTGGCTGTAGTCACAGACCCATTCACATTCAAGAGGAGAGAACATCATCCCTTCATCTGAATAGGAGTGTCAATGTCATATTGGAGGAAGGGCATGACGAATGGGAAATCTTGCTAAAACCATCTTGAGAAGCACTATCTACCACAGGGCATAATAAGCAGAATTATTATGACTAAAGTCTGTTCACATGTGTGCACATGAACAAAAAGAATATACAGTATAGGAAAGAAAATCACTATTGTACTAGGGTATTCGGGTTAAAGAATCACGTAATTCTTCCAAATGTCTGTTGTAGCTACACTGGTTTTCTCTTCCAAAATGCTCACTCATGATACTACATCATCTACATACTCCAGAGTGGCCGGACTGAAGAACTCAGGAACATAAGTTCTCATGTGTTTCAGGGCTCTCAGCAGAAGATCAAGAGATTGAGCTTTGTGCTTTAGATGACGGGAGACCAGAGGCAGCTCTCGAAAAGGTCAGGCAGTGTGAGGCAGTATTTTAGGAAGATGCGTCCTAAACTGGATAAGGAATTGGGGGCCTTTATGGGCAAAGACAGTAGCTCAGACTCCAGTGGGAAAGATCAATTGTACAGGTGTGAGGGCTTTGAAAGAAGGAGGGGAGCAAGTAAGACGTAAAGAAAGTAGAAGTGAGACCGATTTGGAGACCAGAGAGCTGTGCAGTGAGATGGCAAAGAAGAGCCAAGGGCAACTCTGAGGCTGCCAGCCAGGTAACGGAGAGTCTATAAATCAGTCACTGACCTAAATGGGCAGGGAGCCAGTTTCAGAAGCAAGGATGAGGAATCCCTTTTTTGTTTTCTTCACAGTCTTTTACTGATGAATTTTGAAGAAACAAGCACAGAGATGTGTTTGCTAATCCATGTTAATCTTGCTCAAGACATCATCTCTTTATTTTCAAATTTGTTCTGCCTCTCTCTAACAACATTTTCTCCTATACTCTTTATTGAATAGTTTTGTCTTACATTTTACATCTCAGCTTAAAAACTCCTTCCTTGGGGAAGTCTTCCCTTACTCCTAGACTCAATCAGACGCTCCTGTCATACCCAGGCACAGCACGCTACAGGCTCCTTCGCAGCTCTTAGCACACTTGTAATTATCTAAGTGTTTGTAAAAAGACATTTGTTTCATATTCCTTGCTAGAGTATATGCTCTCCTGGGGAGAAGTTGTCTCCCTTGGTATCCCGAGTGCCATCCACTGTGCCTGGCACATGGTAAGTGCTCAGTAACTGATGCCTGAGTGACTGCCCAGCTCTGCCTTCCGAGTTACTTGGACTAGGTGTTACCAATTCAAATACCTCTGGGACAGAGAGGTTAGGAGTAAAGGAGGCCAAGTGGTGATAACTGTGGTAAATTACAGCACAAGCCCATCCAAAGCATTCAAATTCTCATTAAAAGCAAAACAACAAAACATGTCCTCAATATCTCCAGCTCACAGACAATCTCCCATCTCTGGTTAGACTGATGTCCGCCCAGGCAGAATGACTCCTCATAGAAGAAAACAGTTAATCACCGAACGCAGATCTTCCAGAGGACACTCAGACTCAAGACAATGACCTGCATTATCACTCCCGTCATATGAATTCTGCACATTTGTGAGGGGCGTGATTTAAATCCTATTCCCACATGTTGTCTACCGCTCCTTTCTATAATCCTCTTCCATTCACTGAATTTACGACCTATAGAAAAACTTAGGCATCATCCATTCTAATCCACTCATTTTACAGATGAAGAAACTGGGGCAAATGATTCACTTGAAAGCACACAGCTGGTTACTGGAGATTTGGAGATGTAAAAACCCAAACTTGTCTAAGTGCTGTCCAGTGCTTTTCCCAAGCCACCATCATACCCGAACTGAAGTTCAGGGTGACTTTTGGAACTGAAACACTATGAAAATATTAGATGCAGAAATAATTTTCATCATGCATCTATTTTAATATAAAATATAAATATGCATATGAATAAACATTCTCACACATTGCTCTTCTTTAATTCTGGGCATGACCTAGCCTGGGATCTGAAATTGATCCCTTGCTAATGAGGAACAACTAAAAGGCAAAGATTTAATGATAGAAATTGTTTGTAGTTGGCCATAAATAATGCAGTAATGGAATATTTATTGATTCCAGGTTCAGTAGCTCAAATGAATGATGGACAAGGAAATGCCTGTCACTTTTTGATGCCTTACACACAAGTGCAATCCACCCCATTAAGGAAATGTGCTAAAGCACAGAGCCAAAAATTGACTGAGCTATCTGGATACTCCAGGCTGACTCATTTGCAAGATGGTTCTTTTCTTAGATTCTCGGGGTAGAAAAGACATAATATAAGTTTTTATACTTTGAAAAAAAAACGATGTGACCTTGTTTCCTATTAGTGCTGTCAAGCTGAGGAAAATTGAGAGGTGTCAAATGGCCTGAAATTTAAGTTCATTTCATGGCCCATCTGGCTCACCAAGTACTGGACTCCTCCTCTGAAGAGCCTCTTACTACTCTTTGTTTGCATTTTAATTTTCTCAGAACTCTAGAAATTCAAACTTGTATCCCGGATGCCTTTATCCCTCCCCAACGCCTCCCTGGCACAAGTGCTGAACAGAAACCACCTTGCCTCCGTTTAATCACAGAATGACAATATTTCAACATAACAGAGGGGCTGTTTGTGCTTTATCTTTTACTGCATTTTTATGGGGAGCAATATATTTTCTTCCTTTCCTCCCCTGATACTGTAACAATCTTTCCTAAATTAAATATGTAACCAATTTCTCATATGACTTTATTCCCAGGCTCTTTTTAAGCCATCATTAAATATCTTCATGCTGTTTGACAGTTATTCCTCATCAGTGTGTTACCTTAGAGACTGTCTGGCGTAAACGGAGGTTCACAGTGTGTGGAGAGAGAGGGGAAGATGCCAAGGAGGAGCCCAGACAATGGCCAGGCCCACCCCCATCAGGCAGGGCCAGGCAGAGCACGGCCAGGAGAGGGTGACAGCCAAGAGGTACATACCTGATAAGCAGAGAGTGCATCCCATTCATCTTTGTGTCCCCAGGACCTAACTCTGCTCCAGGCACAGTGAGGTTCTCTGAAGATATTTGGTGGAGAACAAAAAAGAATAAGGAAAAAGATACAGTAGAAAGGTAAGAAGAAGAAAATGGAGAGGAGGCAGAGGGCGATGGTAGGGGGTAGGTGGAGAAGAGGCTGAAATTTGGAAAGATGCTCACTGAAAAAAATAAGACAGATGGAAAGCTCCACACCAGAGTGAGATTTGGGGTAATCTGTCATTCATTAATCAATTTGATCCAAGACAAAATATACATAATGATGTTAAAATGTGAGGATTTCAGCCACTGATTGCTCTTAGAGCAATCCAAAGCCTGAGACCATGCTCTGCTGTGAAAACAGGCTGCCATGGCCAAGGCCCCAGACCAGTGCAAGAGGCATTTGATGGGCAAGAAGGTGAACTCAAGGGAAAGGGTGTTGGACTGAGCCACAGTGCCTTAGGGGGTAGTCACTGGATTGGATGAAATATGTAACCCAGTGAGACTGGACCAGCAGCCATGATACCCCAGAGGAAATTAGACAGGCCAAGAAAGAAGAAAACACGTTTAACATTTCTAATAGTAGTAATTATCTGGATTTATTGATCAGTTCACTGAGCTTATCTGAAAGACAAGAAAACAAACTGGGATTTGACACTGGCTACAGTCACAGCCGCTGTGTGTCAGCTTTAATTTACAACCGTTCTCTTTGACACACAGTCTTTGTGGTATGGAGCAAGAATTGGTAAGCCTTTGTAAGTGGCTCATTTATATGACTTCTGCGGATATGTGGACCTCACCTAATGCACATCAAAGAAACAAGCTGGACACTTGAGCTACATTTCAGTCTCTTAGGTAACAAAGTTGTGTACAATAGTGCTATTGGGGAACTTTTTGTTTTGGTGTCAATCGAGACATGTAGAATCTTGCAAAATTAATTATGGAAGAGGGGAATATTTTTATTACTCTTCAGTGAATAATCTAGTTCAGCCAACATTTCTTGGCACTCATGTACACTGCTGCCCACAGGGTTATTTTTTGTTAGACTTCCTAACAGGATCTAATATTGTACACTGTAAACACATAAGTAAAATAATCAAGGCCCAAGGTTTTTAATTTGTTTAGTGTCAGTATATTTTTTTTCTTTTTTGAGACAATGTTAGACATATAGAAGAGTTGCAAAATAGTACAGAGAATTTTCTTAGAGCCTTCGCCCAGCTTCCCTTAATGTTGACATTTTGCATAACCATCACACAATTATCAAAGCTAAGAAATCAACATTGCTACAATACAATTTACTAAACTACAAAATTTACTCAGATTCCATTTCTTCCACTAATGTACTTTTGCTGTACCAAGATCTAACAGAGGTCTGATTTTAATACAAGATTGTCTTTTCATGTAAGAGAGGAGGTAGAGTTCTTAAGTCATGGGATCTCCTAGAAGTTAGCCTCCATGGCAGCCAAGACCTTGTCAGTCTTGTTTATCTCCGTAACCACAGGCTCAGGAATAGTGCCTGGAACATAGAGGCTTGAACATGTTGAGTGAAGGAATGACTAAGTGACCAGTCAGAACATTCTCTTCATTTTTAGAGAAAGAAACTCAACAAGACTAGATTCAAGGGATTCTTTTAAATATTTCATTTCCCCTCAATGTCCAAATTCTCATGGTTACTTTGGGATTTTTATATGGCATAGTTAGACTGGAATTAGACTTGAATGATTAAGAATACTGGAGAAACAGATAACAATCCCACCACTAACTACCTCTTACTCTAACCTACAAAGCTAGGCTAAATGCCATTACCTGTGTTCCATTAAGTATATTTTATACTGTATTTATTATACAAAGCAATAATTAACTGTGCATTATAGAATGAACTTCTGGATGACAGTTTTTTCATCCGATTATGCCAAATACCTAATTTATGTTAGATACATAGCAACACTGAATAAATGCATGGTTACCTTTCTTCAGTACACCAATATCACCTATACACCAGCATCAAACAGACAATGTTATTTACATCACGTTGTTAATGCTAATAATGAACAAACTGCTCATTATTAACAATAACGTAAAATTGTTCATGAGAAAACTGAATTTCACGCCCATATTCTAAACCAAACCCTTAAGGGAAAGTTTATTCTAAGACCAACTAACATATTCTGATCTTCTTTTTAACTTCTAGATGTATTTGTGACTTACAAGAAGTACACTTATGTTCTTTACATGTTTGTTAGACTTGCCCACCAAACAGACTAAGCTGGTTTATTTTGACTATGTTATTCAAGTACTTAAAACACAGCCACATGCTATAAGCTACTCAATAAAAAGCTGTCCTTGGTGTAATCAAAAGCAGAGCAGAGAATATGAAAGCCATTCACAGCCATGCCCCCAATGCTTTATGGCTACTTCCTAAAACCATCATTCACTCTCACACACAGTGACTCAGGCAAACCCACATCCTTCTCCATGACAGGCGTTGTTGCCCTCCTGGTTTAATCCTTCTGGGAGGCAAGACCTCATGATGAGAGCAAAGGAGTTTAAAAGGTTTTAGATCAGCCAGCTGGTGGATAGGACAGAACTCCAAGTAATCAAAGATAATTCACTCCTGGGTGCATGTGTAGTCACACTGTAAGCAAGTCTGTCTGTCAACAAAAACCAAACACAACTGAGAAATCGCATCATAGAGAAACAGGTAAAAGGGCCCATGTAGAGGAAAACACAGGATGCTAGAGAGGTAAAGTAACTCACCTTAGACCACACAATGAAAGTCCCAGTTAGCAGCCAAAATACTTCAGAATGAAAATCATTGGATTGATTTTTCCAAAATCACTGCTTCAAAACCACTAAAGCTAACAGCAGCAGGTATTGCAAATCAGGCTGTGTTGCTCCTTTGCTTGACACTTTTGAATGGGTTCTGGTTGTGCTGAGGGGCCAAGCTTGTCAATGTAGTTTACCAGCACTTCAGTTCTGTGATCTTGCTTGCCTGCCTGTCTCACCACTCATCATTCCCACTTATACTCCACAGGCTCCCATCACACTGTCCTGTTCGGTGTTGATCTGTGATGTCGGGTCCATGTTCCATGTTGTGTTTGGTTCCTGTTCCCTCTGCTAGATGAATGTCACCCTGTCAGACACCACCCTCCTCTTTGCTCTCCTTGGACCCTATATTTCCCTACTTAACACTGCTTAGGGCAGAAATGAAATTGGTCTTGTTTGTTTGTTTATTTGTTTGTTTTTGCCACTTTCTCTACAAAATGATAAAAAAAAACTTGAGAGCAGCAATCATGTCTTTCTGATTCATTGCTGTATTCCCAGGCCTTTGTACCATGCCTGACACATGGTAACTATTAAATAAATACTTTTTCAAAAAATATATTAAATTAAAAATGTCTTGTTAATTGCCTATAAACAATTACTAAATATCCCATGAATATCATTTCCCCCTGGGAAAAATAACACTATGTAAGTTTAAAACAAAGCCGTATAATATTTCATAGGGGTTGGTTTGCTACAAATTGAAAATCAGGTCATTATCATTATTATTCCCAAGCATCATGCTTTATCTATGCCGTTTAATAAATTAGGTTAGCAAAAACTACAGTCACCCACCCTATTCCCACAAAATGATACTCAGAAAGCAGTTTCAACATTCTGGGCTCTTAGAGATCTGGTCCACTAATTTTGGATTTGGAGCTGTCTCCATAATAGTTAAAGAAGAAAGCTTTGAATTCCTAGCCCCTGAACACCAGGTATCAGGACCTTGGGCACTGTGACATTGGAGCCCATACACCTTCTTGCTAACCCTAAAACAACAAGCCTGCACCACCCACTATATGCATCCTTTCCACTGTAAGGATGAATTTCCTGTAAAAAAATGCTTTATAGCACAGTGTTATTTTATGCAGATAAAAGAGCTAAACTTTTATTTTTCTCATATTCCAGGGTTTTTCTGAGGGGACCACGCGATGATAAAGCTGTCTTTCTGCAAGTATTTACATCTCCTGTCTTCTTCTGCATGTGCATAAGGGATTGCGTTTGCATCCCTGCCAAGATAAGTCTTAATTGATTTTTTTTTCAGGTGTTTCCTACTGCCATGGCAACCATAATCAAATATATTTTCATGAATAGCTTTGTCAATTGCAATATAATATTCTCACTGAATACAGTCTCCAGTTCTCTTTCTACAAAGCTCTCAGGAGCTTTCTCTTCTCTGGCCTAACATTTCTTTTCCTTCAAGCCTCTAGGCCCCATGAAAATCATATATTTAAATAGCACACATGGTTTCTTAAAACGAGAACCTCCTATGATTTCCATCAGTAATAACACACACAAAGATAAAAATAGAATATGCTTTCAAAGGTGATAGATATTTTACTACTGTCATGATTTGTCAAATACCTATAATCCCTCTCAAATCACCTTTGATGGTGTTATTTCGTTTTTTGTTTTTGTCTCCCAAGAAAAATCATTATTCATCTTAAGAGAGAACATCTTGTCAAGTGTTGCAGTTCAACAAAATAAGGAAAACATCTCTGCCAAAATGCAGCAAATGTGATTACACAAGGCCAAGGAGAAGCCCATAATTAGATCATTACCATGGAAACAACCTAATTACATGTGTAAAGCAGTGAGGGCTGAGTTGTAGATCTGAATATGTTAATACCATTGTCTATGTTATAATATTTCTGCTGCTTAGCTTTCCCCAAATATAAAATATAAAGTATATAGATAAATCTTAACTCAGTTTAAATGAATGAAAAAACACTGTAGAGTTACGTGAATGGAGTTCAGGGATATTCACTCTATTATAAACATATACATGTACCTTAAATGAGAAAAAATATTTCAATGTGCATATTAATAATAAATGTACACTAGCATGTAAATAGCTGAATGGCCTTAAGTGTGCATTCCAGAATTTCATACTGTGAAAAAAATATTTGCTAGAACAACCACAGTTCCAATAAGGTAATTTAATTGTTCAACTACATTTGATGATTTACACTCAGAAATAATTTTATATTGATCTTCCCTCAGTTATGTAGAGGCCTGTTGTTTCTTTAAGGACTCATTTGATCCCTGAAGGCTAAAATGTACATCTCCATTCGTTATTCAGGCCACAGTTAAAGAAATGTGCCGAATTCTTAGGAGCAGGGGAGAGGCTACTCAGAACTTTATTCATATAGGTGTGCATTTACTTTCTTAAATTACCAAATGTAAGTATCTGTTCCAACTGCCTTTTAACACTAATTGCAAGTGCTTTTGTGGCTAAATTTCTTTAGTACCTTCATCACTCTTCTTAACTGTTCATTTGGAAAGCATCTTCTCCAGCAGCACCAGATATTAGGTAGTCCCTGACCTCCCCCACCTCTCTTGGAAAACAACGTGGCTTCCAGAGTTCAGAAGGGCAAGAGAGGAGATGTTGCTGAGGTTCCTTCCTCCCAACCTCTTACCCTTACACAATCATGATCAGGATCAGAGAGAGGATTCCAGAGCACAGGGCTGAGGGTAAGAGTGTGAAGGGTCTTGTCGTTTCTGACTGGTCTGCACTTCTCATGCCACCTGTGCCTCTGACTCTAGCAATGCCTCTCTCCTACTGTCATTCCCTACCCTTCTCTGCAGCTATAAGAACTGGTCTCCTTCTGGGGAGGAGGAAGAATGAAGGAAAGTATGGCTCTTTTGGATAAAGGTACAACCTCATTCTGGTGCAATCTTCCGTATGCCTCCCTTAGCTTTCTTTTCATAGCACATCACACACACACACACACACACACACACACACACACACACACACACAACATGCAACCTAAGAACAGAATAGATGTGGTAAATACATCAGCAGCACAGGTATCTAAATAACTAAGTCCGTCTTTAACAGAGGACCCAAGGGGTGTGATGCATGAACAGGTAACTAGCTGGGAACAGAAAATAGAGCCCATCAACACAACCATAGAATCTGAAGGAGGAAGGGAGCTTGGCAGAGAGAAAATAGCTGGACTTAAAGTCAGACCATTAGATCGCTATGTTGTGTGAGTAACTTTCCCTCTGGGTCCTCAACTGTCCCTCTCTGCAAAGCAATAGGATGAGGCTGGATGGCATTTAGGTCTTCTTTGAGTTCTAATATGTTCATTCTATGGCTGTAACATAATCTGGGTCAATGCTACTTCCTGTTTGCCCTCTCATTCAGCCTGGCTGGTCCTGGACGAAGATGTTCCTGCTCCCCTTACTGTCCATCCACCCAGCCTGGAACACACGCACTGTTAAGATAGAAAGAAGGAGCCTGAAATGGAGACAAGATTACTCTATTTGTCTTAAGCAAATCCTATCACCTCTGTGAGCCTGCATTGCCTTTTCAGTCAAATGACGGCCGTCTGAAGGGTATTCAGACGGGCTAGTGAGTGAAGGGATCTCTACAAGCCCTTCCAGCTGTTCCGATGTACCATCCCATAAAGAAGGTTACTTTTATTTGTGTACTTCTTTCAGCAGTCTCTCCCATACTCTAAAACCTTTGGTGAATCCCCATTTTCATAAATGCCAAACCCAAAAGCCACTGCCTGTCCTTCAGAGCACCTTTCAATCTAGGTGCAGTTTTCTTGCCCAAACTCGTTTCACTTTATATTTATTTCCCACCATCCCTCACCTCAAACTCACTGGTCCAGCCAGGTTTTTCCACAAATCCACGTATCCTCAATCCCAGTTTTCTCCCCACTCCCATGCTGCTTCTTTATTCACGAGCCTGACACATGGTAGGCCCTCAATACAGGTTTGTGGCTTGACTGTCAAAGTATTCTCTCTCCCATATCTAAACCTCATCCCAGTTTTCAAGGAACAGATTAGGCCTTACCCCAGCTATGAGGCTTGCCATGGTGTCTGTGCATTGCATGATCGTGCTCTCTAATCTACAGAATTTATGATGTGATACACTAGTTAGGACTGACGGTCATGACCTTTTAATCACTGTTGAAAGTGTGGGGAAATTTACTACTCCTTATGAGTAAACATTCTGAAGATGAGTAGCAAGACTTCTATTTCTTTATAATTACCCCATCATCTAATCCCACACTGAATCCTTGGTAGGTATTCAGGAAATATTAGAATGATAGGCTGGGAGGTGCTCCAAGAATATTTCCTAACCAGGATGAATATCATTGCTATTGTACAATCTCCACTTGGCAAAATGCACATCTTTCAAAAGGAAATTCAAACGCCAGTTCAATGTGGCCTTTTCTCTATCCTGCTAGGCAGAGCTTGGCTTTTCCCTTCTTACAAATGTCTATCGGTACTTCTCTCATTGTCATAACTATTTGTTTATAAATCTGTCTCTCCACCTAAACAATAAATTATTTTCCTTGAGGAAAAAAAAATTACTTTTGTTATAATTCCATGCCCAGTACCAACCCCATGATATACTAAATGTTTAATAATGTTGAATGAATATATAGATAGTATGCACATACCCTTTAGGAAAACAGTCCATTTTTGCTTTACTTTCTCTCTCTCTGAACTTGGTGAAATCAATTTTTGACAACTTGAGATGAAGGACTAATATGAGGCTTGGCATCCACTTTGCAAGATTATGATCTAAATTGCATACAGAGTTAAAGGATAGAATTCTCCATAGGATTATAATATTTTGACAAGTCTTCTCCACTGTGACCTTTAGTAGTCCTGGGTGGCTATGCATGGATACTGCACTGTCTGGCTTTTGAAATCCACATTAAAGAATCGTTAAGTATTTAAAAGCCACCATTAAGAAATTAAAAGAGTTAATGTATTAGAAAGTATAAAGGTTTTACTTGTTACAATATCTTCTTGTGGGGTGGTCCACAGATTGTGCTAAGATATAAATTGCTTCTTTTAACACCACACGTGTACCTCTCATCATTACTATCTACTTTGAACTTTGTTTGTTTGTTTGTTTGTTTAAGACAGAGTCTCACTCAGTGTCGCCCAGGCTGGAGTGAAGTGGCACGATCTTGGCTTACTGCAACCTCCGCCTCCCATGTTCAAGCCATTCTCCTGCCTCAGCCTCCCAAGTAGCTGGGATTACAGGCGTATGCCACCATGCCCAGCTAAATTTTGCATGTTTAGAAGAGACAGAGTTTCACCATGCTGGCCAGGATGGTCTCAAACTCCTGACCACAAGTGATCCACCCACCTCAGCCTCCCAAAGTGTTAGGATTACAGGCACGAGCCACTGCGCCTGGCCTGTATTTATTATTTTAAAGATAGTGTCTCTCTCTGTCACCCAGGCTGGAGTGACAGATCATAGGCCACTGAAGCCTCAAACTCCTGAACTTAAGCAGTCCTCCTGCCTCAGCCTCCCAGGAAACTAGGACTGCACCTGTGCACCACCATGCCCAGCTAATTTCTGTTGTTGCTGTTATTAGAGAGAGAGTCTCACTATATTGCTCAGGCTGGTCTTGAACTGCTAGCCTTAAGTGATTCTCTGGCTTCAGCCTCCTGATGAATGTAGTTTATTAATGTGTTACTTATATTCTTTCTTTAATGCATATTATTTGAGAGCAGGGATAGTTTGAGACATGTCTTTCTTCTCTGTAGCACCTAACACAATAATTTCTGTGGGTCAGAAACTGTTTCAATAAACAGTTACTGCATGAATTTATTAAAGACTATATTCCAAGTCTGGTTTAATATTCAAGTTTAATGCTTAATATTCTGGTGAATACTAAAACTGAGCAATATAGCAGAAATTACTCTTATCACCATGTCAATAATGAATGTCCTCTGCCTAAGCAACCAGTTTGTTTTACACAATCATCTTCGTGAATTATATTACCACTCTCATTACCACTTGTAGCAAGCGTGGGGGATTCAAGATACAATTTCACATTCAAAACACCATCTCCTTCTTTTCTATCTTTGTTTTCCATTTATCTAACTTTTCCTATTAATTTAAATTTAATATCATTTTACTATATATAATATGCATCTTTGTAAGCTGTCTTAAATTACCTTCAGACCAAACAGGTCCTCACGAACATAAATAAACAGATTCATAGATATAAAATATAAATGAATAATAAAATAAAATCTGAAATTTTCTTGATTAAAACTAATTCTTGATTAAAATTATTTTTACATTTGCTATTGATAAATTTATTTAAATTGTTATTACTGAATCACAACTTTAATCACTCTATAGATTGTTCGTAATTTTGCTCATGCTTAAAAGATAACTTTTGCTTTCCATTTAGTCATCTGGCCTTATTACTACACACTTCCAACTTAGCTAGAGGCTAGTGGGGAAAAAAGAATGAGAAGATGAATAATTGTCTTCAAGACAACCTTTGTATTTTAAGAGCTGGGATATACAATAATATGATCAACACATACAGCACTCACTATGGGCCAGCATCGTATCATACTAAGAACTTATCACCATTGAATCCTAACAACAACTGTAAGAGATGACACTGTCATTATCATCCCATATTAGAGATAAGTAAACTGAGGAACTCAGGCATTTGGTAACTTTCCCAAGATCATACCACAAGTACATGACAGAACAAGTATTGAAATCAAGGCTGGCTGGCTCCAGAGTTGTGCTCCTAAACACTTTGCTACACTGCCTCAACTATGCTGTCTCTTCTGAGTCCTTAACATTGAAATCTTAGCTTCCAGCATTGTTCAAGAACTACTGCAAGTAATAAGAGGTAAATGGTGAACAGATGATCAGTTATGCCGTTGCAAATAAAAGACAATTGCCCCCACAAATCCCACTGTTCTTCTTAAGATGACATTTCCCAGCACTTACCCCTCCTAGCCAAAGCGTTCATGGATGATGCTTTAATATAAACTTTGTGGATTTTAAGAAATCCAAATGCTATTTAAGTGAAAGGCATTGTGCAAAGGGGGAATTTTCTTTCACTCTCAGTGGCAAAATTATTCATTGCCTCCTGCTATTATGAGTCATCTGTTGCTCCAGTCAGTACTGCCCAGGGCTTTATTTGCCATCTCTGTGTTTGAGCTTTGAAATGAGGTTATCGATTTATGATCAGTGTAACTCCTGGCTGACTCCTGGATGTTAAGATACAATAACAGAGGGTTTTGTGGAAAATCACCAGCTACCCTTGAAGGCCGGATCTACATCTTGTTCATTTTTTTGTCACTCCAACATCTAGCACATAATAAACACTCAATAAATATATGCTGGATGAGTGACTGGTTTCATAAATTCCTCTATGGCTGTAGACTTTAAGTTTCTAATGGATAAAGACTCTGTTTACCGTCTTATATAGGGCTAACATTGAACAATACAGATATGATAAAGTGAATGAACTACTTAGAGTTTTAAGAAAAATGGAAAGAAGGGTTTATGTCTTGCTGAAGTCATATGCCAGGAGACACATAAAAATAAAAGTTCTGCCAACCACAAAAATTTATTTTAAATCCTATGAATCCTATTTCATAAGGAACCAGCTACTTCATAATTCATTAGCTAGAGATTTAACTTTTGTTATTTCTTCAGTCACATAAAAGGATATTAAGCTTTCTCATATTTCCTATTTTAAATCTCCATCACCTTAAATATCTAGTGACTCTCAGGTATAAGAGGTACCGGAAAAATAAAAGACATAATATATTTATCTGGGAGATTATTTAAAAGATTTCTCTTCTTCTGTTTGACTGTAAAGGGCCAATTGTGATGCCATTCACAGGTTTCACTATAAAAAGTGTGAATGAGGTGAGGGGAGAGAGTCCCAAACAGCCTGGAATGGAAATTCAGAAATATCTGGCTTTGGCTTTAGAAGAACCTGCTGTCCAGTATGGTGTTTCTGTTCATCTGGTGATTTACACGGTAGATAAGGAATCTTCTAAAACATTGCAAGATATATTCCCATTTGAGGATTAGATCTATGCAGAAATGAACAGGGGACTGGGAATGGCATGGAGAGAAAGCAGCCAAGGTGCCAGGAGAATGTGGCTGAATCTCTGAGAGAAAGTGTGAGAAAGTGTTCTAGAGAGGAAGGAGAGAGGCCTGACAAGCCAGCCTCAACCGTAAGGCCGAGCAGGAGGAGGAAGAGGGGTCAGGAACGCCAGCTGGTCCTGGTGCTGCCTTGATACCTCTGCCCCATGAGTGCTGTATCATGAGCTACACCGTGCTCCCCAGCACCACCGAGGGGTCCACTTAACCGGGTGTGGCCACACAGCCAGGAAGGCCTTCCTTCTCACTTCCCAAAGGACTGCCAGCTTGTGAGCCATGAGCACTAAGCGCTGTGGAGCCAAGCTGTGAGGTCAGATTTGCTCTCCAGCAGGGTGGAGGCTGGGGAAGCAGCAAGGGCACTGGTGAGGAGAGCCCTCAACTGGATCTGTGAAGGCACATAAAGTTACCACTAGGGGCCCACAGAAACATCAAAGATGAACTTTGCGGGGATTGACATGCCTGTGTGAATGAGCTGAGCCTACAGCCGACAAAATGTTCGTTTATCCACTGCAAAATTCAGGCTTAACTCTAAATGTGAAATCACCTGAGCCCGTATGCTGGGGAAAGCTAAACACATTCAATTTATAAATTATTCTGTAAGAGAAAATAGAAAAAAATGTATAAATTACTGTATATTTTTAGGCCAGGTATGGTGGCTTATGCCTATAATCCCAGTGCTTTGAGAGTAAAGGTAGAGGGATCAGTTGAGGCCAGGAGCTCAAGACCAGCCTGGACAACATAGTGAGCCCCCATCTCTACCAAAAAAAAAAACATAGCTTGGTGTGGTGGCACCCACCTATAGTCCCAGCTCCTCAGGAGGCTGAAGTAGGAAGATTGCTGGAGCCCAGGAGTTTGAGATTGCTGTGAGTTATGATCATACTGCACTCCAACCTGGGCAACAGAGCGAGACTCTGTCTCTAAAACAAATAATAAACATTAATAATTTTTTTTTTGAGATGGAGTCTCACTCTATCGCCCAGGCTGGAGTGCAGTGGCACAATCTTGGCTCACTGCAAACTCCATCTCCCAGGTTCAAGCAATTCTCCTGCCTCAGCCTCCTGAGTAGCTGGGACTACAGGCCCGTGACCCACGCCTGGCTAATTTTTTTTGTATTTTTAGTAGAGATAGGGTTTCACCATGTTAGCCAGGATGGTCTCGATCTCCTGACCTCGTGATCTCCCTGCCTCGGCCTCCCAAAGTGCTGGGATTACAGGTGTGAGCCACCATGCCAGGCTTAATAAATCTTTTTAAGATATAAATCACTGTATATTTTTTACTGGCATCATGCTTTATGGTTTCATAGGCTTCTCATTTCTTTCTTACAACCACCCTGGCAAAAACAGTACAGATATTATCCTCATCTAATAGCTGAGGAAACTGAGGCTCAGAGAGGCCAAGAGATCCGACCTCGATCCTACAGCTCATGGGGTGCTAGTTGGGATAAATTCGAGACTGTCATTCCAACAGGGAAGTACAGAGACGAACTCCTCCCAGCACAGATCACTCTCCAGCGCGAATTGTGATGTTCGTTTCTTCTCCTTTGTTTTTTCTTCTCCTCTCCTCTCCTATTTCTCCTCCTCCTTCTCTCCCCCAACAGGTGCCAGGGATGTCCTGCCAGGAGCATAGTGATTCCTTGCAGGAAAAGATGGAGAGAGATACAGAGGGGGAAGGATGACAAAAGGAAGAGAACAGGACAGGACTGGCAGCAGCTCTCCCCACCTCCTCTCCTCACTCTGTGCTCTTTAAAAACACTCCCTGAGTCATTTTCTTTTTAAAATCTCATTTCACCCGAATGAGTAAACACAATTAACCAAATGCAGTCATGTACTTATTGAATAAAGAAAAGCCGTGGCAGCTTTTCTGGAAAAAAAAAACACAAAAAAACAAAACAAAACAAAATGCAGCAACTCATTCTCCAGCCAGCAGTAACAAGGACTTAGAAGTGTAAGACTTTTCAGTATTAAGTGGGCTTTTGGCATTTTTTCCTGTCCCCTCCAGTGAGGGAAATGCCTTCTAGCTGATATTTCTGTCTTAGGAAAAAAGCAGAGAAAATGAAGATTGCCAGGACAGATAGGTTGGAAGAGAAAGCTTGGCTCCCAACTACTGTAGTGAAAGGCTTACACAGGGGTCGAGTAGAGTCCTTTTAGTTTCTGAACAGTAGAAAACGTTTTCCCCATTCCAGTGCTCCCTGATCAGGCCAAGGCCACCTGCTCCTCCTCCCATCGCACATGTGACGGCACCCACCCTGTAATAAAGGTCAGAAGAGTTGGTTGCATAAGCCTGATTAAACAGTTTGGACAAGCACCATGAGCTTTGGGGAATGAATCAGAGCCAGCCTTTGCCACTGTTCTTCAGCAAATCCCATTCTTCAGAGATTTATGGAGTGCCTGCTACCTGCAAGGTGCTATACTGTAAATTAAAATTTTAAAGGAATTCTTGCAACCTCTATTGCCTTTAATGGATAACCCCTGCGCAGGTAGAGTTACTCTTGTTATCAAATGATGAACTGAGGCCCAAAGAGGTTCTGTAACAGTGATGAGGTAGAGGAGTCTCTGAACCTGTGAGAAGAAATGCATTGCAGCCCTGGCTTTCAGCAGGCCAGTGTAGGAGCTGTGCAAGTCTTTCAACCACTTAGCCCTCAGTTCTTCAGCTATAAAGAGAAGGAGGGTTGGTCGGGTGCGGTGACTCACACATATAATCCCAGCACTTAGGGAGGCCGAGGGGGGCCGATCACCTAAGGTTGGGAGATTGAGACCAGCCTCACCAACAGGGAGAAAACCCATCTCTACAAAAAATACAAAATTAGCCAGGCGTGGTGGCGTATGCCTGTAATCCCAGCTACTCAGGAGGCTGAGGCAGGAGAATCACTTGAACCCGGGAGGCGGAGATTGCAGTGAGCCGAGATTATGCCATTGCACTCCAGCCTGGGCAACAAGAGTGAAATTCCATCTCAAAAAGAAAAAAAAAAAAGAAAGAAAGAAGGAGAGTTGACCAAATGATCTCTACAAGGATGTCTTATGGTTTGTTTTTATCTTTTGTAGGTAATATTTATTGAGTACCTATTATGTGAAGTGAGTATCCATTTACACATATTGATATTTTTAACATTCTATGATTTCTAAAGATCCCATACATTTAAAGTAATACTATATAAATAGTATAAGGAAACTTATTTACGTGGAAGACATAAGGGAAAAGTGAACAGTACTTTCTTTCCTTTTTCAACTGGTGTTTCTTTAAGCCAAAATTTTGTCTCACCTCACCGTTCACTTTTAGTTTTATAGGGAATTTGGTGTGTGAGCCAGAACATCAAGACTTGTAAAGTAATTTTTGTTGTTATTTTAGATTGTAATGTAAAAAATCGTTACAGAGAGAAGACAATTTCGAGTCCATCCTGGGGTGCCCCAGAAGGTTATACAAGCTTTCAACAAGTAGAAACCAAACATTCACTCTTTTAAAATTCCATTGTATACAGGCTTTATGATGTATATATTGTTCTCAGCTGTTACTGTGCATGTCTGTTGCAGTTTGCATTTGGAAAGTATTTTTATAATTATTTTGCTGACTCTGGTGATAACCTTCTAAATTAAGACTCAGCCTCAGTAATGGATGTTTTGACCCCACTTGCCAAGTCCACGAGCAGGAAATGAGTGAAGACCTCTGGTTGGAAAAGAACCTTTCTGTGTGTTTCTGGCAAGTAAACTGTCATCACATTTAATTGAGATTTGAGAAATGGGTAGCAAAACAGCAGTGAATGATGGCATTTGCAAATTAGTTGAAGCCAAGTGAATTTTTGCCTGGAGTGTTCTGACTGAAAAAATAAATATAAGAAAAATCAATGTTAGCAGAGAGAATCTTTCTTGTTTCTCTACTGATTTTCCATGAAGTAAAGTGCACATGTTTGATTCAGCTTAGAAATCACTATCTTTTTTTTTTTTTTTTTTTTTTTGGCCCTTTAAGGGAATCTGTCAAATTTCAGATGAGATGTTGTAGTAGAAACAATCTTCGAACTTACTGTACTGATCAAAGTAATGACTCAACCTGTATCTTCCCCTACTCAGTCCCGATATAGATTTTCCTTTTCCAAGGAATGATTGCAAATGTTTCTAAAGAAGTGGAAAAAAAGCTTTTCAATTTTCCTCCCTTTCCACTGTGATATGGACTAAATCATCAATACCTATTTCTGCCAGTAATTCACACTCATGGTTATCAATGAGCTTACGCCAAGCTCTGTTCTCAGCACATTCTTGTTGTGCTGTTATAAAATTTAAGTATGTGAGGTCAGTGCAAAAGTAACAAACAGTGAAAGAATGTTACCTAACAAATCCTTTATTCTAAACATAATCATCTATAATATATATGTCTAGAAATCTGTAATAAGACAGTTCTCTCTATCCCCAGTGCAAATGTTAAGATTGGTTAGATTTTTAGAAAATGTGCCATATAGTTAATATTAATCTGTTTTTGAGAGAACATTTCATATTTTCCAGATAACTCAGTATAGTGTTTTGGCTTTATAATTACTTTAAATCAGCCATATGGAAAGATGATTAAGAACCTGTTTGTCTTTTCACATTTACATATACATACAGAATATGTATACATATATAAAAATTAAAATTTTCTCTGATCATTCTCTAGATCAGTAAGTTACAGTAAATATTAAGCTTCACAAAGTAATGGGATTCTTTTCTATATCTAGTTTGTTCTTGATTCCAGTGACAAATAAGGAAAGAGATGATAATCCTTGTCATAAATGACAATTGATCTTTTCTTCTTTTCTTTTTTTTCTTGAGACCGAGTCTTGCTCTGTCACCCAGGCTGGAGTGCAGTGGCACAATCTCGGCTCACTGCAAGCTCTGCCCCCGGGTTCACACCATTCTCCTGCCTCAGCCTCCCAAGTCGCTGGGACTACTGGCACCCGCCACCATGCCCAGCTAATTTTTTTTTTTTTTTTTGTATTTTTAGTAGAGACGGGTTTCACCGTGTTAGCCAGGATGGTCTCAATTGTCAATCTATGGACCTCGTGATCCGCCCACCTTGGCCTCACAAAGTGCTGGGATTACAGGCGTGAGCCACCACGCCTGGCCTCTTCTTTCTTTCTTTCATCTTTCTAGCTTGCTTTCTTCTTTTCAAAGTCTGTGGCTAGAAACTAGAATTTTAGAATCAACATTTCCACTAGGATTCTTTTTAACTTTCCAGCTTTTACATTGGATAAGTCTCTTTATAAAATCAAAGGTGTTCTCATTTAAAATGAAGTTTATTTCCAACGCTGACATAAAAGGTCTCACAATTTTCATTGCTATTTTCAGCCATGGAGCTGCAATAAACCCTTCTAAGTTTGTGTACATAACAGGTATGGAATATAGTCATTTCCCCTACCATCAACAAAACAGAAAAAGAAAAAAGGGTTTCAGGAAAAAAAAAATGAGACTTGTCTCATTTTTACAGGTCAAAAGTCATTTTCATCCCCTGAAAATGCTTTGAAAGTGGTCCAGATCTCAAATTACCATAATTTTCACCTACCCCTATGTAAGAAAAGGGAAGTAAAAGCAAAAGGAATCATAAACACCTCAGTGCAGGACATTCTTACTTTCCGTAGAATCTTGGCTGTTTCCAGTTCTTACATGACTTCCCAGCACTTCTGCATCACTCTTCCCCTTATTCTTCTCTAATATGTTTCACATTGATTTTTTTTTCAATTCGCTGCTGACTGCACAGTCTGAAAATTCTTTGACCTTAAAGTCGAGGTCAAGTTTGCATTCCTGGAGTAAACAAGAAAGAAAGATGGAGAAGAGAACTTAAAAGAAAACCATTTGACCAAGAAAAACTACGGAGCAAAATATGTATCCTATGAAAAGGGATAAAATAGTGTCTTTCTTCTGAGGGTTCTCTTTTTTTCTAAATTTGGCATTCAAGGTGAGGAATATTAATATAAACTACCAATGAAAGAAGAGAAAATTTTCCTCAAGTACTATTTGTGTGGAGACTAGTCTGGCATTAACCATTGCTATCACTATGTAGAATAATAGACCTGTTAGAATGAAACTTCTAACCATACTATTATGCTCGGGTAGTATACTGGAAAAGCAAGAACCGTACACTATGACTCCAAGAAAAATGGAAACAAATTAATGCTGGAAAAATACATTTAAAAACCCACAAGTTTGAATAATCTTCTAAAATTGTTTTAGGTTTGAATAAAGACTTTATCTCTGTCTCAGGGTCTAGCTACAGCAATCTGACTTAACTGCTTAAAAAGATATTACATCTTGAAACATTCATAACTTTTATAACAAAGGCAGAAAAACAATCACATTTATAGGAAGATATTTTTTTCTTTTTACATCCTACTCTGAACCAAAATTCTGACACAACTAAATGTGGACATCCAATGCAAGATTAACTCAGTTGAGTATGTGGGAGACCCTTTTTTTTTTTTTTTTAACAAAGTCCCTCCACTGAAATATTGTGTCATTGCAAAAGCCTTTTCATGATCCAAATTTTAATTTAATGTGATATTATCCAGGAAACAGTTTCAGTAATAGGTTTGTGTTCACATGGACTACCTGGCTTGGCTTAGACGTTTGTCATAGAGTATGTGGTACATCTCTATTCATTGGAAGCATGTTTTTACTTAGATTAGAAACCTACATAGGATATTTGGTGAATATTATTGGTGCTTACCTGAAGTTCATTGCCTCTTCTTTCTTTTTTTAATAGAACCTAATTTTGTCCAGATATCCATCTTTCCTTCTCATAGTCATGAACCTCAACTCCAGGGGTAGCCTCATTGGAATATAGATTTACTCGTTGGTCTCCATTTCCCTTGCCAGTAGTTAATTCAAGAATAGACATGCAATGTAACTGTGGGCAATGAGACATGGAGAGAGGCTGTCAGAAAAAATTGAGAAAAAGAGAGAAGCAGCCAGGCGCAGTGGCTCACGCCTGTAATCCCAGTACTTTGGAAGGTCAAGGTGGGAGGATCTCTTGGGGTCAGGAATTCAAGATCAGGGTGGCCAATATGGTGAAACCCCGTCTCTACGAAAACACAAAAAATTAGCCGGGTGTGGCGGCATGTACTTGTAGTCCCAGCTACTTGGGAGGCTGAGGCAGGAGAATTGCTTGAACCCAGTAGGCGGAGGTTGCAGTGAGCCGAGATTGTGCCACTGCACTCCAGCCTGGGTGACAGAGCGAGATTCCTTCTCAAAAAAAAGGAGAGAGAGAGAAGCCTGAGAAGTGACTCTTTCTTCTTCTCCTGGGTATTATTGCCCATAAGTACACGGTTTAGATCTGGCATAGCCTTCTTGCTACCAATCTAAAGAGGAAACTAGCTCAAAAGATAGCAGTGTGAAGAAAAATTTTGTGTAAAAACCTAAATGTCATTGAGTCACAGTATCAACCAGCCCTGAAATTCACCCAACATGAGTCTTAGCTATGGGAGAAATTATTATTGTCATTTTAGATACTTGGCATCTGAGATTCTATTCTTTGCAGCCAGTAGCAGGCTAACCAATTTCTCTTGGCTTCCTTCAATTGTATCCACCTTCCTGGCTTAGGCCTTTCAGAAGAAGAGAGAGTCCTAAGCAAATGTGTTTACCCTTGATTTTAACTTGAAACTTTCTGCCATTAACATGGGGAACAAGATAAATTTATAGAAATAAAAACAATATGATTTAACAATACCAAAACATTAATATCTGAAATGTCTCTTGGAGGGGTTGCTTCATATGCCTGGCAATGTTGTCAGTGTCAGGCTGACGAGTAGAGATGTGAACGACAAAGCATTTAAATGATCTGTGTTGTCATTTTGGCAACACGAGCTCACACAGATGATGGTCAATTTAATAAATCAAGTTGGACAAAAAAAATTCAGTCTGTCTCCATGACCTTTCTCAAACCTACTGTCAGAGTTTTCTTCTCCCCTCAATGACCTCTTGGGCAGATCCACAACTTTTTGCTTACTTTCAAGTACTATAGAACTTATTTTCAGGAACTAAAAAACTCTAACCCAATAAGACACCAAAACTTCAATTTCTTCTTGAAATCAATGTTTTTCCTCCCCAGCTCAAGTGCATTTGTGTCTTTCTTCATTGTCAAATGCCCTGTGCAGGACAGACGTTCCAAGAAGCCTTTTTCATGAAGTACCTCTGTTAATTCTTTGGAGACCCTTTCAGGGACTCATACATTTAACATTTCCTGATGCATGCAAAACACTCTCTCGTTAATCTTTTTAAGACCCTTGACTCCCGTACCGGAAGGTACTTGGGATTCCTTCATTCCAGCAAGCACCCCTCTTGGTGTGAAATGGTGTGAGGCCCTTTCAAATAACTTGCACTAACTTGCATAGTGCTAGCTGCCCTGCAGGAAAATGAACACATCCTTCTCCATCATGTTCTGAAACTTCAAGCACTGCTGTCTTTTGGCCTCACTCTGTCATGCTGTGCATCTTCAGCCACCTCATACCTGTGATTTCTCCTGCAGAGTCAGGCACCAGGCCCTGTGCTGCCTGCACTCAAGCACTGCCTGGCCAAACACTGAAACTGTTAACCACATGTGCCCATTGAACACTTGAAATGTGCTAGTCCAAATTGAGATCTCAAAGCCTTAGTATAAAACAAAACAAAACAAAACAAACACACACACACCACACACAGCAAGATGTCTCATTACTAATTTTTATGTCAACCCCGTGATAGTATTTTGGATATATTGGATTAAATAACATGTATTAGTAAAATTAATCACCCATTTCCTTTCACTGTTTTTTAAATAGGCTACTAAAAAATAAATTACATGTGTGGCTCACATCATATTTCTATTGGCCTGCACTTCTCTAGAGACTTGGAAACAAAGAGTGCCCCCAAGCAGAGCACTGGCATTGCCCAGGAGCCTCTTAGTTATACAGAGCTTAGACTGGCACTAGCGCCCAGAATTGTCATTTTAACCAGATCTCTAGGTGAAGTTCTGATGTAGGGTAGAGGTCCTTAATCGGAGGTCTGAGCACTCATGTTGATTCTTAAGAGTCTGTTACCAGTTCATGACAAAATAAGTGCAGGAATTAAGAGTACTGTTCAGAAATTTTTATAGCAATTTGATGTTACAATACAGAGTATGTAACCTCTGAACATCGTGTTCGTTTCATTTTTCTAAAAATTCAGTTCTGGTAAATCTATAAACCTGTCCATGATGGATTGGAAATTAAAACAGGTTGGTCCTTTATCACAGAAAGTTTGCAAAGTCCTGCTCTAGAGGGCACCCTTCAAACTCTCTGAGGAAATTTCTCGAACTCTGTAAGATGGCAGTATTCCCTGCTAGTGAAACTCCCTGTCCTCACCACCTTTGCTCCAGAGGGTTTTCCCTCAAATTCCTCCCTTGGATCAAGATGAAGTCACATAACAGCTTACCCTTCCGTGCCACAGTGCTCTCTTTTCCTGCAATTTTCTTCCCAGGCATTCTTTGGAGTGACAATATTTGATGATTGGCCAACACCTTAGCACATCCTATGGGGAACATGTCTAAGTACCTTTCTTCAGAATGTACAATGCAATTGTCACAAGTTGCCCTCAGTTTTGAAAGTTAGCCCAAATTCCAAAGCAGTAGGAAAGTTCCCAGTCTGTATCCAATCAAGGCAATGACTCCCAAATTTTCTGGGGAACTTATTTTGGGCTCTGGCATTTTCTGTTTTGTCTTTTCCTCCGTCAAAACACTCCTCCAATTTCCCCACATGAGTTTAAGTAGTCTTGGCAATCAATCCTAATTTAAAAGTTTTAATTGGAATAATATGTAATCTTTCTTAAATATTATACTCTAGGCTTCTTCTACAGTTTAAGGAAAATCTTGTAGATGTGCCCAACACATTTTATTAAGATACAGATATATGTAACTCAGTGCATATTACATTTTCCTGGTAAATGGAAATTTAAACCTCTTTTTTGGTCAATTTAATGTCCACAAGCAGTTCACCATTTAATCTTATGGCTTATTTTGTATAAACAAAGTCTTCTTTATTAAATGAAGAATCACTTTCTAATTTTCAATTTTAACAACATAATCACAGATTTCCATGCACCAAATTTATTTAAAGAAAAATACACCTGAGTTTTCAATTTATACCCATATTAGTATTTTATTAATAGTTTGAATGTTAAGTGGCAACCACATTCCAACAACCCTGAAAAATTCATAATTTCTTTACGGCTTTTAAGAGCTTTGCTTCTTGCCATGATCCTTTCAACAGATTTATAAGTGTAAGCAATTCAATTTTTTAAAGAAAGTAATGGATATTTATCGATTTCTTAATATGCACTAGGCACCCTATTATAATGCACTCTTTTGTACTAAATCTACAAAAATGAATAAAACATGTCCTTCTCTTGTGGAACTCAAGAGTCTGGGCGATGAGACAGACTCCTACACAGAAAATACAACACAATGTCAGGGATTGTAAGACAGTATTTTGTGCAGGATTCTGTGGGGGTAGAAGGAAGGGGCCCTTAACTCCTAAGGAGATTAGGGAAAGGCTTCCTGGGGAAGATGATGCCTAGAACTAGAACTAGAAAGAATCATAGTAGGTTTTTCAGGTTAAAAAAAAAAAAGTTTGCAAAACATTCAAGGCAGTGGGTACTGCATGATTAAATATTCAAAGGCATGAAACAGTCTAAAAGTTTTCAAGCTAAGTAGGTTAAAATGAGGCTGAAGAACAAAGAGAAACCAGGTGATGGAGACCCTGAATGTTACACCTAGGAGCATGAACTTGACCCAACAGGTGTCGCAGGCTGTGAAAGTGGTTCAAGCTTGTAATGCCATAGTTGCCCATTGGTTTCTCTTCTGGTCTAATTTTGCAATGATTTCCATAGAAGATCTTTAATATAAACCTTTGTTGAGTTCAAGGCCACATATAGAAATCAGAAAGAATGATAGTGTCAGTGAAACAAGCAATACATAAAAGAAGCAGGAATACTCTCTAGCTCCCTTCATGAGTAAGATAATTGCCTTAACTGTTTATGGCACTAAGATCCATTTTCATATGGCATTCTATTTTCTAGAGCAACTTTGTGAAATACATTAGGCAGATATCATTTTTTCCACTTTAGTTGAGAAAATTGCCACCAAGAGAGATAAAGTCAGAACAGTAGTAAATGCCAGAGGAAGAAGATGGAATCAGGTCTTTAAATTGCAAATTCTTTGCTCTTCTCCTTCACAAGGAAATGGAATCTATGCTAATGAAATTCCTTGCCAAATTTAAGAGGTGATTGTTGATAATGAATGCCATAGGTCACATTACCCTGACACACATGCTTTGTAAATTTGTCTAAACTAAGTTTGCTATGTAAATGATACTGTTAATAATGATTTAAAACTAATAATTTATTGAGCACCAGAAAGTAACTATTTTTCTTCCTTTGTTAGCCTTTTATTCTACAAATTTTCCTCTAAGAATCGCTTTAGCTACATCTCACAAATATTGATATTTTGTGATTTTATTATCATTTAGTTCAAAATATTTTCTGACTTCTCTTGTGAGTACTTCTTTGATCTGTGGGTTATTTGGAAGTGTGCTGTTTAATTTCCAAATGTATGAATGTTTGCTTGCTATCATTTTGTTACTGATTCCTAATTCAGTTACACTGCGGTCAGGGAACATACTCTGTAAGATTTTAGTCTTTTCAAATGGATTGAGATTCCTATTAAGGTCTGGAATATGATCTAGGTGAATAGTCCATGAGTACTGGAAGGAATGTGCGCTCTGCAATTATCAGGTACAGTGTTCTGTCAATAGTGATTAGATTCAGGCAGTTGATGATGTTCAGATCTTGAGTATATATAGTCTTCCTGAAGTTTTGGTCTGCTCATTCTGTCAATGAGCAGAAATAATTACTGAGAGAAGATGTCTAGAACATCCAACTGAAATTCTAGATTTATATGTATTTTCCTAAAGTTATGTCAGGTTTTTACTTCAGGTATTATGAAGTTCTTTTATTAGATGCCTACACATTTAAGAGTTTTATGTCTTACTGATGAATTGGGCCTTTTATTATTGTGAAAGGATCCTCTTTACCTCTGGTAATAATCTTGGTCTGACAAGATTATTATTATGACATGATAATCCACTCTGTCTGATATTAATATAGCCAGGCCAGCTTTCTTATGTTTACTTTTGGCATGGGTTATCTTTTGCCATGCTTTTATTTTTAGTCCATGCTATTGCCCTTACTTGCAACATCCACTGGGGATGTAGAGAGTTGGAAAGAGTGCTGCTCCATCTTTAGCGCAGAAACAACAGCAACAAAGGACATATGTATCATTTCCAATGCTATTTACTCCATTCCACAGTCCTAATTTCATTTTCTTCAAGTGGAAGACCTTCCTTGAGTATTTCTTACAGCTTAATTCTGCTGGTGACAAATTCTCTCACCTTTTGCTTTGTGAAAATGTCTTGTAATGCAGGTCCACTAAAGATGAATTCTGAATTCTCTCAACTTCTGCTTATGTGAAAATGTCTCCATTGCACCTTTAGATTTTATTTTTATTTTTTAATGACAATAAGGAAATAATAAATGTATGAGGTAATGGACATGTTAAATACCCTGATTTGGTTTTACACAATGTATACATGTATCAAAGCGTTACACTGTACCCCATAAATATGTACAATTTCACCTTTATTTTTGAAGGATATTATATTAGTTTTCCATTGCTGCCATAACAAATGACCATGAATTTAATGCCTCAAAACAGCAAAAATTTATTACTGTATAGTTCAGAAATCCAACCTGGGTCTCACTGGGCTAAAATCAATGCATCAGCAGAGCTGTGTTCTTTCTGGGAGCTCTAGGACAGAATCCATTTCCTTGTCTTTTCAAGCTTCTAGAGGCCACCTGCATTCCTTGGCTCATGGCCATCCTCAAAGCCAGCAATGTCGCATCTCTCTGACCTTTCTTACACAGTCACGTCTCCCTCTAACCACAGCTGGGATAGATTCTCTTCTTTTAAATACCCATGTGATTATACTTGGCCCACCAAGATAATTCAGAATAAATATCCCCATCCCAAAGTCTGCAACTTTAATCACATCTGCAAAAGTCCCCTTTGTCAGGTAAGGTAACATAGTCACAGGTTCTGGGGATGAGACTATGGTGGACATTTTTAGGGGAGGGGAAGGGGGCATTATTCTGCCTATCACAGCATTTAATCAGAGTATGAAATTTAAAGTCACTGATTATTCCCCTCCTTTCAACACTTTTAAAGTGTTATTTCATTGTATTTAAGTCCCCACTGTCTGAGAAAGCAGCTATCTTTTGTATCACTGCTCTTTCGTACTAATAATTACTTTTCTCTTTAACTTTGGTTTCCAGCAGCTTGAATATGACATGCTTAGGTGTGGTTTTATTTGTAGCTATCCTTGTGCTCAGCTTCTTGGATTTATAAGTTGGTATGTCCTTTAAAATGTAGGTATTTTTTAGTTTCTACTTTTCAGATACATTTTCTACTTAATTCTCTTTTGCCTCTTTCTCTGGGATTTCAATATCCACATATCTTACACCAGTCAATATTGAGACCAGTCACTGAGACCACCACTCTTCTTGGCTCCTCCTCCCTGCCCAGTGACAAGAAGGTGCCCCCAAGGGAGAAAGCAGAGCCCATCGTGGCACTGACTTCCCAGGCTCTCAATACTACATTGATTGTTTTCTAATGCCTGGAAAAAGTTACCTCGTGTATTTTGCTCGGTTTTATAGTTGCTTTTTGGCAGGAGATATGGATTGGTACCAGTTATTCTCTCATGGATGAAAATATACTTTGCCAAGAGTAGTTTTTAAAGAACAGTTTATAAGCTGGTCTTACAGCCAGAATAAGAAATCAACTTTTCTCTGACATTCTTACCATTGGTTCAATTCACCCAAACCATCTTTCCATTTCATAACATTGACAGGAAATGTAATAGATAAGTGTAGGTTAAAGATTGTTCTAAACATGTAATTTCATGGCAATATTAGATGAAATGTTTGCAGATTTGTATACAACTCCAGTATCAAAATTATTTATCTTCTTTTTATTTCAAGACAAAAGATATTTTTACAAAAATTTCTCATAAACAAATTTAGAGGCAACCACATTGTTGACACATCTCATCTATAATTTTGCTCCACCAATCTGGCAAAGTACCTGTACTTCTTACTGTAACCAAAAAGACAAATAGATAAAATGCAGTGCTCACATTTCAGATCGCTTACAGATGCAGTAAAATATATATATATAGAAAGAAGTCAACAATATAAAGTGAATTTATCCAATTTACCAAACACCATTACCCTTTCCAGCTACTGTGACCTCTGACTCAACATGCAATTGTTAAGCATCTATTTTTCACAAACCACAATGCTAGGGGCTGTACCATGTATGTGACTAGATTCTGCCATAGCCAGAGAACAGTCTTTAAAAACAAATCTTAGTTTGGATACTAGTTTCACTGTAACCTAGGAATTTAACATCCTTGGGCTTTCACTTTTAGCTCTTGTAATATTAGCTTAAACATAACTACCCTGTATGGTTGTGTAAAGTTAAATGCAACAACTTCACACCAGCACCCCCTTTCTACCCACAATCCCCTAGAAGTTATGATTAGGATAATTATTTTCAGTTTGTTTCCTATTGAGTTCTAGCATTCCTCTTAAGTAGCTCTTGGGATGGCGGAATATATAGACACTGTTTAAACCTTTTATCTCTTTATTGTCTTCTGGGTTGACATAAATATTTTTAAAATAGACTCCAGCCTTTTATTTATGTATTTATTTATTGAAAAAGACATTTAAGCTGAGTGCAGTGGTGCACACTCGTAGTCCCAGCTACTCAGGTGAGTGAGGCAGAGGGATCACTTGAGCCCAGGAGTTATTTGAAAGTTAGCCTGGGCAGCATAGTGAGATGCCATCTCAAAAAAGAAAAGGAAAGAAAGGAAATGTCCTACTTCTCTCACTATTATTTGTGTCTCTCTAGAAGCCAATACTTGGAGAAAAGTTAGAGATGAGGGATAATAATCTTCTTCCTCTTCCCCTCCATTTCAGTCTCTCTCACCTCTTTTCTTCATGGATGAGTAAGCTCAGAATTCTCCCTTCAACACAGATACTTTACAGAAGCTCCACATGGAGTAAATGGGGAAGTAAAAATTACTGCAAGAAGAAGGTACGAGATCAGACCATATTACCCAGCATTAACAATAAAGTTTAACACATTTCTATGACCTGTGATGTCTTTAAATATGTCCATAGACATTATTTTGGGTGAGCCTACAGCCAATTTGACTACAAAAAAATGAGGAAAGAATTATTATCTCCATTAAACAAATAGAGAAGCTGAGTTTTCATGGGACCTAGAGAAAAGAGAAAATAGAAGAGAGAAGGCATTTTGCTGTCTCGCAATTGACATTCTGTTTTTGGCCTATCCACCAAAATATATGCCAATCAATTGAAGCATTATTAATGCATTATCAACACCAGGAAAATGCTAGAAATATGTATGTCAGATGAGTATTTCTCATTGTATTTTAAATATTTATCATCAGACTGCAGTATATTCAGTTTCTTCCTTTCATCTCTCCAGAAGGAGAATTATTCACAATAAACTTTACCTTTAAATTCTTATTTAAACAATTGAGTACCCCACAACAGTATTTGTTGACACTTCTCTTGAACTATTTTCTTTCTACTTCTCCATGTAACTCAAAGCCTATTAAGAAAAAAATTTGAGCCAAAATCCTTAATTTAACAAAGCAGGTAAAGAATGAAAATTGTATCGTTCAAAACAACAATGATCAAGCAACAAAGAACCCTCAGTCAGAGTTCAGAGGATGTTTATGCACTAAGAGGAAACGCTGTCTTTGGCATGAAGAGGGGTTATTGAAATGATCTAATTTCAGACAAGGTACATAACTGAAGTTCTAGTCCAAGTTTATTGTAGTTCCGTATCTTTTTAATTAGGTAATTTTAAGTTTATAGTTTTGAATCATCAGGGAAAAAAATTGCAACATAGTCCGTTTAGAGTCAAGGCATGCTGCTGACACATTCAAAAAGTCCTGAACTTCATAAATAAACACTGCCAATGAGAACAAGGAAACACAGTGACTCTCTGAATGCTTCAGATTGGAACTAATTGTGCTGAGTCATCATTATCTGTGGATCCCTTCTGAGATACAGTGGAGTGTGTTCAGTACCTGCCAAATGCACAGATATGAATAATTATGGAAGGAGAATCTCATTACAAAACTTTTTTCTACCTAAAATGCCACCAAAAAAAATCTGGAAAAATAATTTTCTCTATAACTAGGTAAAATGACTTTTACTTTCAGGGCTCTTAGAAATAACTTTTTCAAAGAGAAAACTCATATAAATTGAATCTGGAATCTTGTTTCTTTATTTCTATTACATTTGGTGAGGAGGTGTTTTGTTTGTTTTGTTTGTTTGTTTGTTTGTTTGTTTTGGACTTGCCATGACTTTATAAATTGAGTCTATAAGGCTAGCTTCTGAGGTTCTTTCTCTACCTCATAGAAACTGATTCAATGGTTTTCACCAGGTAAATGGTGGGGATATTTTGACTTCACCGGCCAAATGACTGGACAATACCTTAGGCTTGCTAATGGGAAAACAGCAAACAATTTTCTGTTAATATGTGTTATTCCACAGGAAAAGATTATGAAAACTGTAATATTTGTCATTCTATAGCTAGTGTACAGTCTCACAAATATTATTAGCATTAACTCTCAGAGTTTAAGCAAATATTATATTCATGTCCAGGAATAAACAGAAAATAACATTGTACACATCCTGAAATTTTCCTTTTAATGAGTTGTCCAAATTGTTCTCAGAGGTTGGGACTTGAAAGCAGCTTATGTGATTTTCTCTCATTTCCTTCATGCAATTCAGCATTCCAGAAACATTTATCATCAATTAATATGTGATAGACCCCATACCGGGCCTCGGGAGTGGAGAATGGGCTATGATCGCTGTCATTAAGATTGTCATTATCTAGCAGATAGAAACAGGTTTGTAAAGAAAAAGTTAAGTATGTGTGATAAATCCATAAGATACAATGAGGACTCAAAGGAAAGACATTTTTGGAATGTGCTAGTAGAATCGTTGACTCTCAGTAGAGTAGGTTGGATTTTTTCTTGATTCTTCAAATAAAATTATTCTTCTATGACATTCTCAAAAAGACTAAGTTGGAAATAATTTTAAAATATGACAAACTGGAACAAATATTAAAATTTTAGTGTTAACTCATACTCTAAAAGCTGATCATTTGTTAACTCTATTTTATGAAATATAGCACACCTCTTAGAAGAGATACATTTATAAAGTGTCTTTCATTTTTATAGCACAGGGTGTTCCATTTAGGGCCAGTCTCACAAGTCAGAGTTGGGAAATTTTCCCACAGGAATGACACATAACTGTATCAAGGATTTTGAAGAAAAGAGTGTTTGGAATAGCACCCACGTAGAGAGAACAGAGTGATCAAAAATCAAAGGATCAAAAAAAAGAACACTCACTTCAAATAACTGCAAATTAAAATTTTCCTTTTTGCCAGTTATGGTTCTTCACACCAGATTCTACCTTTTTGTGAATAGACCTCTCTTGTGTTTTCATTTTCTTACGTTATCGCAATTCATGGCTGAAGGAAAATTCACAGCATGGCATCACTCTTCAGATGTTAGTAAAAAAAATCTACAGACTTGAAACTTTTTTTTCTGTCTAAACAGAATTCTTTCTTCTCTGTGAGTCCTTTCAGGCTCAGCTCCTTATCTGAGTTCAGTAGCAGGTATATTTCCTTAAGGACATCAAAATGTACAGTTTTCTCACTAATTAGCCATTTTAATAGCTAAAGTTAAAAAAAAATACTGAGAAAACCAAGTGTCGGTGAGAACAGGAGCACGTGGAACTTTCTTCCTTTGCTGTTGGGAATATGTAACAGTCCAACAACTTTGGAAGATGATTTGGCAGTCTCCTAAAGAATTAAACACACCCCATGTTTCACCAACTCCACTCTTTGATATGCAAGCAAGAGAAATGCATGTGTATGTCTATCTTAAAAATAAACAAAATGAAATAAAATTTATGTTAAGAATATTTATAGAAGCGTTTTTATAGCCATAAACTAGAAAAAAAATTGAAAGTTTTTTCTAGTCTTCACCAGAGTGAAGGACTGGTGACAATTCTCTAGTTCATCAATCAGAGAATAGAAAAATACCATGTATATCTACACAATGGAATACTTTCAGCAATTTAAAAAGAGCAAATTACTAATACATCAATATAGATGAACCTCAAAAATTCTGTGTTAAACAAAAGAAAGCAGAAAAAATACATACTGTATTATGTAATTATTTAGCTCAAGAAGAAACAAAACTAATCTATGGAGATAGAAGTCAGAACAATGGTTTCCTCTGAGGTGGAATATTGCCTGGGAAGGGCCATGGTGAAACTTTCTAAGTTGATGGAAATTATTTTAATCTTTATCTAGGAGTGATTACAAGAGGATATAGATATGTTTGAAGTCAATCAACTTATAAGTTAAGATTTGGGCATTTTACTGTAGTAAGTTATACTTTAAGAAAGGAGACTGCAAAATTCCTAAATATTTTTAAAGAGTCTAACTTTTATATTGGAGAACAGCAAAAAACATAAAGACAATATGTGACTGAAGTTTTAATCAAAGAACATAAAAAACTTCTCCATGTCTGGCAAATCCAATGAGCCAAGTAAAAAGGCACAACTATGACTACTTTCTGCTTAAAAATGAATGGTTAAAAACTGAGAAAATAATCAGTGTAAACATGAGGATAACTGTTCAGTGAAAACCTTGACTGAATTTACAGATAAACTGGTCCGGTTTTCAATCAGAGAAACTGGCTACTTCAAGTATGTTAGGCAAAGTGGCCTAGGATATCCAAGAAGAAAAAGTTTGTGAACTTTGCACAATAATCTGAATTGGCCAGTAGTGGTACTCAGATGTGACCCTAAACAACACAGAAGAGAAAGATTAGTGGCATACAGAACTTCAAAATCATCTGCAGCTACTTTGTCTGAAAGGGGAGTTGGTTGGGGTAAGAAGCCACACACGTTTATGAGGAGAAACTAGTGGTTTGACTGGACTGTCAGAGCCCTTGAAAAAGAAAGACTGAATGACTGCTGACAAGGAAGTTTGATCTCCCCATTAGATAAACTTTACTACTGATATGACAGTCTGCATAGGGATTCCAGGGAAATTCTTTTTTTTGAGATGGAGTTTTGCTCTTGTTGCCCAGGCTGGAGTGCAGTGGTGTGATCTCAGCTCACTGCAACCTCCACCTCCTGGGTTCAAGTGATTCTCCTGCCTCAACCTCCCAAGTAACTGGTATTACAGGTGCCTGCCACCACACTCAGCTATTTTTTGTATTTTTAGTAGAGATGAGATTTCACCATCTTGGCCAGGCTGGTCTTGAACTTCTGACCTCGTGATCCACCTGCCTCGGCCTCCCAAAGTCCTGGGATTACAGGCATGAGCCGCCGCGCCTGGCCTCCACGAAAATTCTTACATTTCATCTATGCCTCCCAATACCAAGATTGTTCCCTGAAAATTGAGGCCTATTGTCCTAGGCATCCACAGAAACCTTTTCCAATACCACCACGTCTTTTTTTGTCATTTGACTCATGGGACTACAACCAGAAAGTCAAGAGGTAGTCTTGCATGATCGTGGGGTCTTAAAATTCAGACTTCCGGCGGCAACATTCTTCTGTTGCATACAAAAACCACTGAAATAAAGGATCCTAGAGTCATAGGGGTGGGGACAAAAATAAAAAATAAAAATAAATAAAAACCTTAGAAGTGGGTGATTAGGTGTCATCAGCAAACACATCACCCATTCTCCATTCATTGTTCCCAGATCCAGCCTTTCTAGTCAGGGGAGGAAGCTAGGCACTTCAGCCACAGGAATAACAGAAAATGACTAAGACTTGGGCAGTGGAAAATGCAGCCAAGATCCTCACTTCTACGTCTCTTTCCTGCACCCTGCATTCCCATGCCGCCACATTTTAAAGTAGCCGTCTGTTACAACAGCCCCCCGCTTTGCTCATATTCCCTCTGCTGAAATGTTCTTCCCTCAAATATCCATGTGGCTCATTTCTTCATTTCCTTGAGTTTTTGGTCAAATGTCACATTCCCAGGAAATTCTGCCCTTACCACCTTACTTAAAAATTACAAATCCCCTGGCCCCTGAAACCACCCTGCCCCCCAAACCCACTTAACACCCTGGGCCCTTCTTCCTCTGCTTCAGTAGGTGTCCCTATCCCTTATCACATTGTAGCATACTACAGAATTCACTTATTTATTTATTTATGTTTATTTTCCATCTTCTTCCACTAGAAAGTAATCTCCATCTTCTTTTTTCACTCATGTATTCCAGGTCCCCATAACTGCAGCTGGGACTCAATCAATGCTCACTAAATATTTGTTGAATTATTCTGCTGAATGAGTAAATAAATGCCAAAGACTGAAAGCTATGAAGGTGCAGAGACTAATGTGCATTCGTTTTTGTATTCCTTGCACTCAGTGTTGTACTTGGCACATGCTAGGCTCTCAAAAAATGCTTGTTGAATAAATGGATGGATGGAAAATGTAATCCCAAATTGAAATAGCGGAATGTATTTTTTGTACTGGACAGGAGATTCCTGCACAGTATAGGTGGTAAATCATAGGAAGGAGGAATGATACAATAATAGTAACAGTAACAATAACAACAACAACGATACTAATAATAGCCAGTTAGTGGTAATGCCTATTTATCAAGTATGGGGTTTGATACATATTAGCCCCAAGCCCCACATTCACCCTGCAAGAAAGGTGTTAATATTATTAACTTCATCTTATAGATGAAGGCTTTAGGGATCAGAACATTTTAACAATTATTTAGGGTCAAATAGAAGGTAAAGACAGCTAGGATTTAAACCTGGTACTACTCCCGTTAAAGACAAGGCACCATTTTGCATAATGCACATTTTACTCTTCAAATCTGGAAACCAAACAGTGTTTTTCTTCCCATCGCATATGTGCTGATGTGGCAGAAATAACAATGCTGGCAGCATTTACCACCCAGCATATTAAGGCATTTGGAAGAGAGGATAGCCTCATGTGAAAGAGTTGCTGTCCTCAAAAACTGAACAACATAAACATAAATTGAGAACTAAGAGGAGTTGACCTCCCTGTGGCAGTTCAAGAAAAGTTTCCAAGAGGTAACAAATATGGAGGAAGTATTCAAATGGATGCTAGAGATGAGGAAGAGAAAAGGCAGTATATCAGTAGAAACAGAAAAAAAGTGGACTGAGCCTACTAGAGAAAAAGAATAATTTATTAAGCTGATGTGCACTGTATATAAAATCATTCTTTCATACATTCAGCCATCCAACACCTACTGTGCAATTCCTATGTTCAAGGCACCTTTTTGGGCACTGAACATAAAGGAAAACAGTCATGAGGAAAATCCCTTCCCTCATGGAACTTACATTAAAGGGGTCGGGGGAGGTGAAGACAGAAAAATAAAATGTAGGTATAATATGAAGTATATCACATGGGATTAATGCTAAATAGAAAAATAAAGCCAGAAAAGGAGGTCAGGAATATTGGGGGTTGTAATTTAAAAAGTGTGCCATGTTAATATTATCTGATGCTATCAAAGAAATTGATGCATTTGGGCAAAATTGCCAGACTTTTGTAAAACAATTCAACCTTGAGCTCTGTTTGGCTGCTCAAGATTTTCTTGTCCTTAAATCAAAGCCGGCAGTTCAAGGAGGTGATGTACTATGCCTCTGTACTTGAAACCTCTTCACTGATTGCTCTGAGATGAGAATAATAGCAGAACTCCAGCCAATTTCTAGGCTGGTGAGAATCTTGGGGAAACAGAATTTTAAAAATATTATGCCCCATGGAATCACCACAGTTGGTGAAGAATAACAGTGGCTCATTAGGCCAGCCAAAATGCTAGCCTGACCACTAAGTGTCATTGTGGTCTCACCACACAGGCCTGGGTCAGGAAAAGAAAAGAACTGGCATGAAATGCAGATCATGAGCAGTGAGCTTCATCATATTTGATAGGTCATTTCTAGAGAATCGCACCATTAAGGAACGTGGGAGTTCAGAGTAGCAGATGTACAGAACTTCAGAAAAGCATCTTGCGTGGTGCTTTAAAATTAGTTAGGAGCTTAATAAAAATTGACATCTATATGGACACTATCTCATGGTTGAAAAGCCAGCTGAAAGGTTGAATAGACTGTAAACAAATGAAAATAAATGGATAGCAAGTCATACTGGGAGGAGTTCGGGTTGGCATTTCAAGAGCTCTTATTTAGCATGAGAGCTTGGTGACTAAGCTATTACATTGGGATAAATAGATTGGGAATGAAATGTGCAAATGAACTAAGCTGGCAGGAATCATTGGAAAGGTAGGAAACCCATACCAGGGAATTGTTTGTATTCACATTTAGAAAAGGGCTGCTTCTGAACATCTGTTTTCAGAATATATAGCAGTGTCATGTGGGCTGGAAAGCCAGGAACAGGCTGCACTCATGAATGGAAGAAAGGCAGCTGGTGTAGGAGAGGAATTGAAAGGCACTAAGCTAGGTGGGCTTGGCAAACTGATGATAAAACATGAAACAATCGATAAACACTTAAAACATGTGAACACCAAGAAGAGTGCAAAATTACTTATCCTGATATTCTAGGGTAGAGTAATGGGAGGAAAGTTTAAAAAGGATAATTAGAGTCAAATAATTTCTTTCAAAAATTGTGAACCTCATCATTTAGACTAAGAAATGACTTGGGTATGCATCATATTATTATTTCAAGACCCACTGCTCAAATGTCATGTTTTTGTGGGGTTTTGTTTGTTTGTTGTTCTTGCTGTTTGTTTTTGTTTTTGTTTTTGTTTGAGATGGAATTTTGCTCTTTTTGCCCAGGCTGGAGTGCAATGGTGCAGTCTCAGCTCACTGCAACCTCCGCCTCCCAGGTTCAAGTGATTCTCCAGCCTCAGCCTCTCGAGTACCTGGTTTTACATGCGCACGCCATGCCTGGCTAATTTTTGTATTTTTAGTAGAGACAGGGTTTTGCCATGTTGGCCAGGCTGGTCTTGAACTCCTGACCTCAGGTGATCCACCCGCCATGGCCTCCCAAAATGCTTTGTTGTCTTTTGAACTTCTCTCCCACATTCCCTAGGGCAAAATTCATCACTCCTTGGATTATGTCCTCAATACATTTAAAAAATTCTTTTATTATAGCACTGACCACTCTGCACTTTAGTTATATCTGGTCTCTAGTACAAGAGAGTGAGTTTCTCTCTTTTTTTTATTTTTTATTTTTCAATGTTTATTTTAGAATCAAGGTGTACATATGCAGGTTTATGGTTTAGGGTAGGACTGACCCCATCACCCAAGTAGTGAGCATAGTACCCAATAGGTAGTTTTTCAGCCTGTGTCCCCCTCTATCTCTCCACCCTCTAATAGTCCCCAGTGTCTATAGTTCCCATCTTTATGCCCATGAGTACCCAATCCTTACCTCCCATGTATAAGTAAGAACATGCCATATTTGGTTTTTCTGTTTTTGTGTTAGTCCCATGTTGATGCAAAGGACATTATTTCATTCTTTTTTATGACTGTATAGTGTTTCATGGTATATATGTACCACGGTTTTTAATCCAATTCACTGTTTTGGGGCACTTGGGCTGATTCCATGTTTTTGCTATTGTGAATAGTGCTGTGATGGGCATAAGATGTGTGTGTCATTTTAGTGGAATAATTTCTTTTCCTTTGGGCATATACCCAGTAATGGAATTGTTGGCTCGAATGGTAGTTCAACTTGTATTTCTTTGAGAAATCTCCAAACTGCTCTCTACAATGGTTGGACTAATTTACACTCCCACCAACAGTGTATAAGTGTCCCCTTTTCTCCACGGCCTCACCGTCTGCTATTTTCTGACTTTTTAAGAACAGTCATTCTGCCAGGAGTGGTGACTCACACCTGTAATCCCAGTACTTTGGGAGGCTGGGACAGGTGGATCTCTTGAAGCCAGGAGTTTGAGAACAGCTTGGCTAACATGGCAAAACCCCATCTCTACTAAAAGTAAAAAAATGAACTGGGTATGGTGGCACATGCCTGTAGTCCCAGCTACTCAGGAGGCTGAGGCAGGAGAATCACCTGAACCCAGGAGGCAGAGGTTGTGGTGAGCCGAGATTGTGCCACTGCACTACAGGCTGAGTGACAGAACGAGACCACGTCTCCAAGAAAGAAAAAAGAAAAGCAAAGAAAAGAAAGAATAGGCTTTCTGACTGGTGTGAGATAGTATCTCACTGTGGTTTTGATTTGCATTTCTCTGATGGCTAGTGATGATGAGCATTTTTTCTTATGTTTGTGGGCCACTTGTGTATCTTTTTTTTTTTTTTTTTTTTGAGAAGTGTCTGTTCATGTTCTTTACCCACATTTTCATGGGATTATTTGCTTTTTGATTTGCTTAAGTTGCTTATAGACTCTGGATATTAGATCTTTGTTGGGTACATAGTTTGCAAATATTTTTTCCACTGTAGGTTGTCTGTTTACTCCCTTGATAGTTTCTCTTGCTGTGCAGAAGCTCTTTAGTTTGATTAGGTCTCACTTGTCAATTTTTGTTTTTGTTGCAATTGCTTTTGAGGACTTAGCCATAAATTATTTGCCAAGACTGATATCAAGAATGGTATTTCCTAGGTTTTCTTCTAGGATTTTTTATAGTTTGAGATCTCACATTTAAGTCTTTAATCCATCTTGAGTCCATTTTTGTCACTTCATATGGATAGCCAGTTACCCAGCACCATTTATTGAATAAGCGGTCTTTTCCCTATTGCTTGTTTTCGTTGAGTTTTTTTAAGATCAGATCAGGGTCTTACTATATTCTGCACCTCAAGCACCTAGAATATTCATTGGTATATTAAATGTTTAGTGTATTGCATGGCACCCTTATGTGTTCATCTGAGATTTCATTACTAAAGTTATCATTTGTTACCTAGGGTAAGGCTACATTGTGTTAAGAATATATATGTGAGAAAGTATTTTATGTACCAATATGAATAGATCACCAATATATCCATATACCTTAGTGAAATGATAAGGTACCAAGCGTTGTGTATAGCTTGCTTCTTTATGTGTAGAAATGAGAGTCAAATAAGGGTATAGTCGTAGGTGCTATTATTTTCATAAATAAGACCTGGAAGGATACTTAAGCTAATAGGGAAAGGGTGGTGATAGCATGATGGGGACAGCAGTAAAAGCAAAATTTTTTACGATATACATTTTTATATTTTTTGACTTTGTAAATATTTGTTCATTAGGTATCACCTGCTCAAAACATTTAATTTTTTTTTACAAACCGGTCACATGGGGAATAAAAACAACAGCAACAGTAACGACAAAGGGCTGCATAGGCTTACGTGGAGAATTAGTTTAAGCAGAAAGGTACTGCCATTTGTTTGTTTTAAAAAATAAATTCAATTCCAGTATGGATAAAATTGTTGTTGAAGAAATTGAAGGGAATTTATATTTTCTCATGCAAGCCAGGGTAATCAAAATTCTTTTGAAAGGCTCACTGGATAAAGGTGACTGCTTCACTATGTTTCCGTTAATTGCACTGTTAAGGGTAGCATGCCTTAAGGATCCTCCATCTGTTGCATTGAACCCAAGACAATTCCTTAACATATTGTTAGAAAATCAATATTTTAAATAATGAGGTTTATATGTCCTTGAGGTAGTGTTGGATACTAAAATAGATTTAAATGAATTTTCATTTGTCTAAACTAATTAGTGATGGCTTCTCTGGCTGATTACTTTTCAGAAAAAAAAACTCTCACACCAACTTTGCATGTGAGAGGTACTTGTCAAAGTATAATTTTCAAGAAGTTATAAAGCATAATGCATACAAATATAGAATAAGCATGAGTTAAATATTTATTTAACTTATTAATAAGAGAACCAGCTAGACAGTAATGCTGATTCAAAGAATGAGTGGAGCAGAGGAATCATATAGGCATGGGGGCAAAAACATTTGAATAAGATGGTATCACATACAAAACTGATTAATATATCCTACAGAGCAATAAAACCATAACCTTTGGGGTTATCTTTTCTTCTGGGCAGAAATTATTTGAATCTCTACTAGATAAAAATTTACCAAAAATCATGCAACTTCACAGAAAATGGATTTTTAGTCAATATTTAGATATAATCAAACAGAGATATATTCCCCTGAATAATTAAATAATCTTTGGATAGGCCTGTTAACAGTCTGATATGATATTGAAAGGACATATCACCTCTCTTTGCCTTCTTTCCAAGTAGGCAATGTTTCTTAACTCATGTTAGTGAAAGTCAAAGTTTGTGAAAGAATGGTATGAGCTAAAACTTCTATCTTTGCCCTCAGGCCTGAAATAAGAATGCAATTCAGAGAGAAAGAACAATGGTATATTTAATATTTTTAAATGTGGGCCTCTTCTAATAGGATTTTCCCCATATAATGAGCTAAAAGAATAAAGAGAATGATTCACTGATGTATAATATGTTGCAACTGATATTATGATGCTAAAGATAGAGACAAGTTTGATACCACTAATGAATATGATAATCAATTTAACTTTACTCAGTCAGTGATGAAATGCATCAGCACTCCTAGATTGATTCCTTGAGATGAGGAAGCACTGTAATCTACAAAACTACCCTAACTGGTAGAAAGGCATTTTATGTTTACGGAGACTTGAAATGCAGCTTTAATACAAGGAAGTATCTTAACAGTTCAACCTTGTTTTTCCTTGTTAATTAGGAAGCTGAAAAGCACAGCTCATAGCTGTGTTGGTTCAGAGTAAACGACAGAATTCATCACCAGAAGACATATTTTTTGATGCATTCAACCCAGCCAGTCAGTTCTCTAAATTGTAATTAGGATAGTTGTGTAGTAAATGGGAAGGGCTTAGCCAGAGGTTTTTCAGGAAAAGTGAGGGACTAGAGAGAAACCGGAAATACAAAGTTCATGCTCACAAAAAGATTATTTTTCAAGAATTAATGCAATCTATCTTTTTTTCAGAAACTGATGTAAGACATAATCTCAAGGATCACGAAGTGAAACTATATGGCTATTTTTTGAAATAATAGATTAGTCTAGGAAAATTCTTAGAAATTTGTTAAACAGAAAATTCATAAACAACCTTTTCACACGTGAAATCACAGGCTAAGCCAAGAATAAGAATAAGAGTAACCCTATTTAATCTTTGCCCAAGACACTTAATACTATTTTCTCTACATTTTTTATGTTTGTTCTATTTAATATCCTATGGAATTTTAGGTTGGAAATTTTGCAGTTGACATGAATATTCTTTATATACTTCCTCATAGAAATATCAGACATATTATGCCTGCATAGAAATTTGCCAAAGAAGAGGAAGAGGAAAAGGAGGGGGAGGAGGAAAAGGAAGAGGATGATATTATCCAAATATTTCTCTTATATTGGGCAGATGACTTGGAAAGGGGAACATATTATAAAGTGAAACATGTGCAATCTGAATTATTTGAAAGCCCTACAGCTATTATTATAGAAAGAAATCTGGCCCAAATAGAAGTGTCTCCAATACTACCTACTATTTTCTTATAGACTAAAAGCTCATGTACTACTGGTGGCGGGGATGGGTGGAAAGGAGATGGAAAAGTGTCCACTTAACATGTTCAAAGGAATGTCATTATCCTTTATATTTCTCTGTGCCTGAGGCAGGCTTTTACTTTGTTCTTGTCTCAATTGGTCTCTTAATAAAGCCTAAGGAGGAGAAACTTTGCTTCCCTATTAAAATAAGGCTATTAATTAACTAGATTTGCCAAATAAGACTGGGAAAGTAAAGTATTAAGTAGGAGTCAAACTCAAATGCTGCAAAGCCCTAACTGTGAATGCAATACAGGGAACTTTCAATGGTAGAACTGCTATTTGTGCTTTAACTTATAGGTGGGTACAACATCAACATTATTTTAAGATCTGGTTGCTAGCAATCAACACCTTGGCTTTTGGGCCTCTTTGTGATGTATGGTAGGAAACTGCATTATTGTTGTTGTTGTTTTAATTTGTGTAAAAATCTCAGAAAATGGTCTTGACTTAAAAAACCAAAAAGCAAACAAGCAAGCAAAAAATCTTGTCTAGAGAGGGACCACATAGGATCGAAGAACACTACTGGATAATTCCAGGGAAGAGGAATTTCCCCTCTTGTGCTGATTGGACAAAAAGGAGAAAGCCTTAGAGGGGTTAAACACTGGTTTGGAATCAGGCAGAAACAGAAAAGATCTCCAAGAGAAGTTCTATTCTCAGAAGGAGACAGGGCTGAAAGCCACCTCTGGCAGACAGACCCCCATTCTCAAAGAGGCAGCCAGGAGCTCAAAAGCTATGAAGAAAGTCTACCAAAGAGGCAGAGAAGGCAAATATTAGTGGGGAACTGGAAAAAAAAAAAAAAGGAGTGTAGAAGCTCATCAGAATGGAAAAATATAAAACACAACAAAGCTTTCATCCAAAATGGAGGATTTTTATATGCAAATGAGTTGAGTCAAACTAAGAAGTGATAGTCAAAGGGCAAATCAGAAGTAGGGGAAAGTAGTTTTCCTAGTCATGCAAATGAAGATCTCAGCTTTGATTTGTGACTTCACAGATGAGAAATTGAAAGTATAGAAGTATTAGATAGACCATTAGAAGTATACGATAATGCTATATGTCATGGGAGATAAAAGGTTTCCAAATATCAAAGGGATTTGATACATGTTTTGAACTCTAAGACATATTAATTTTCTCATTCTTATATTAGTCTTCATCCTATTTAATGGTCCAGCACTGTAGTGCCCAATTACAGGCAATGTAGTTTGTTGGTCAATCAAAGAAACGAAAACTTCGGAGTCAGATTCTTGCGCTGATTCTACTTCTTAAAGTAACCTCAGGAAACCAAGTCTTAAGTTCTTGCTCTCTTCTCTGAATACTAATCCTCTCTTATTTCCATAAAGGGTCCCTATTTTAAGCACGTATTTGAATCCTCACATTGAAAGGTTTTAAGCAACGAGAAAGAACAAACCAGAAAAATTGTATCAAAATTACTAAGGTTTACTAAAGAGAAAAAAAATGACAAATGCATGGAAAAAGATGCTAAAACAAAATCAGATTAAGGTATTTGACCTATTGTATCAGTAATCTTGGAAGAATTGAGATTTCATAGTTATTCTTTAAATGAAGAGAATGATCTTGCATCCTCTGGTACAAATTCTATTCGTACTTTTATAAGAGGAAGGAAAAAAGTACGTATTCCAGGATATTGCCTTTTTTATCCATAAATCTTCTTAAATCTAAAATAAGCCTCTAAGAGAAGTATACACCAGGAGGCTGGACTTTGCCTGCTGTAAGGAATTACATGGGTGTGGGCATAATTTGTGAAATATATCTATATATGGAAATATATTGAAAAGTCAGTTGAGTTTTTCAGGTTCCTTTCGTTTTTGAACAGAAGAAAAGTATTTCTCTTCTTATAGATTATAGTGGTAAATGAAATGATGGCACCAAAGTTTTACCTAAATATAAACTTTAAAGAAAAGAGAAGGAGAGGAAGAAAAGTTGAAGGAATTGGGAAAGGAGGAAAGGAGGCAGAGAGTAAGAAAAGAAGAAGAGGAGGAGAAAGAGCTATAGGAAAAGGAGAAGAGAAGGGAAGAGGAGGAGGGATCCAAAGCTTTTTTATTTTCAAAACAGACTGTGTGATTGAATTCCTATTTTCCTTTCCTAAGCTGGTTTTTACTGACATTGATATTACCAGAGGTTAAGAGGATGTGATTTAAACATTGTTGACGAAATGTATCAATACCTTCCTCTCACAAATCAGCCGAAAAGTGTGGCTTGCAGTTATATCTGAAATGCCCATGTTTGGTGCGTGCAAAGGGGAAAAGGAAACTACAATTAATAGAGCACTTACTTGGGGTGAGGTCTTTAACACTGGAGACAGCATTCCCCTTACACTAACTTATGTGGCAGTGATATTGTCCATTTTGAAGAGGAAAATGTATGTGTTGGTCAAGGTCTCATGACCAAGTAGAGGCAAAGCCAGAATTCAAACCCAACTGGGTTTGACCCTAGAGCCTCCTCTCTCTTGATATCACTTGCTACTTCCATGAACCTGACTTGTTTTCAGTAAATATTTGGCTTCATCCAAGATCTGGTGAGATCAGCACTCCTCCACTGGCCATACAGCTCAGAACATATTCTTTCATTCTTGTAAAACACCAAGGCAAGTATTTCACATGAAGAAGGCATATTAAGGGCCCTTGGTTTCTGACAGTCACCTATAATGATAGAAATGTCTACCTACAAGGACACTTGCTTCACATTCTGACACATGTAAAGCCTTCATTACATTAAAGGTAGGCTTTCAAGTCAAAGACAGAACAGTCCTATGACTGAACCATAGAAGCTTATATAGGTTAGTGTCTTTTACACAAGTAATATCCTCCAAACACTCTAATACACAGGTTTAAATCCCTAGTGCTCCCCTGTCAAACTGCCAATCAATGACTTGGTAAAAGCCACCCAGAATGGATTTTTCCTGTCCTATATATTCTATTGCTTGGTCTTTTTATTTCAAATTAATTGCACCTGCTTGCACTTCCTGGAGTTTGGAAGAGATATGGGTCACTCTTTTACTATAACTACCAATGTAGCCTATCAGGAGTGGTCTTATATGAAAAGCTAAAGATAACCCCAGTGAAATATAAATGCGTCTGAAGAGCAAAAAGAAAAATCATGGATTCTGCCCTGATCTACAAGACTCATGGAGAAAAAAAAAAAAAAAGAAAGATTTAACCACCCCAATAAAAGAGAGAGAGAAAAAAAGCTATGGCTCCTTTAACTTCCAAGCCAGAATGGTGACTGCTTTACAGAGAGTTTGAATTCAATTTGCCTCACTTTACTTCTCAACCTATACGTAGTCTCTGGACCAGCAGTAGTAATATCACTGTGGAGCTTATTAGAAGTGCAGAATCTCATACTGCACCTTCTGCCACTGCTGCGTCAGAATGTGCATATTAACAAGATTCTGCCCTAGGTGACTCATATACTCATTCATATACATTGACCTATTGAACCTTGGCACAAAAAAGAAATACTCCTTTTCTTGGAGTTTATACTAGAAATAATAATTGCACTAAAAATAATAATGTAATAGTAGAAATAACTTTAAAATAATAAATTTCCATAAAATAATAATTACACCAAAGTTATAGCCAAACAAAAAGACTAATCTTAAGAAAAGAAGAATGGAGGTAATTTTAAACTTAATATTTTTTAAATAAGTCACATGATCAAAGTCAAATTTTTGTTTCCTAAACTGTTTTGTCAACATTGATAAAACCAAAGGTTGAGTTAAGGCATTCCTTCATGTGTAAATAGGAATAATATTGCCCACCCCACAGTATAGTGACGAGAATTAAATAAGATAATGTCTGAACAGTGCATGGCACCACGCAGGCACTTCAAAAATACTGGGCTGTATTCATGACAATTATTACTAATTTTTGTACCAAAGCCAAAATACATTAACTGGCTAATTTAACTGGCCTCCTAGTCAATTTAATTTTCTCCTCTGCCCTTTTAGAAATATGTAGATTTATAATTACAGCAAAACTTGGCTCTATATTTCTCAAATTTTTAAGAAATATACACAATGTGGCTAGATAAAGGAAATTCTCCAAATACACCAGACATTAAGATACTGATTCTACATTCTCCTGTGGCTCAAAAATAAACAGTACAATATTCACCAGTGCAATTATAATTAGAATAGGAAATGCTTCAGTTAGACTTTGTCTCGTGACAAAGATTATCATCCAGTTACCATTCCCTTAGCATTCTCTCTCATATGACAAACCACCACAATCTATAACCGTCAACCTGGTTGCCATTTCTAATCCCAGCCTCAGAACTGTGAGCTGTATAATTATCACTATGCCATATTAGCATTTATGGGTTCCCTTGATACTAATGGGATGCAAAAGGTGACATGTGTATGGATTGTGTCAAGTTGTCACACTGCACAAAAACATAGTCCCAATTCCACAGGCTGTAATATCCACCTAATGATACACTCATGTCACAGAAGTACATAAATAGCGTTCTGCTGCTCACTATGCAGTAGGATGAGCTCGGGGGGATGTAAGTGAATGAGTGATCACATGTCACACTAGATGATTAAAAATGAGTGGGTCCCTTTTAGAGATTAGTGGATGTTAAATTATTTCATTCACTTGCTATTCATGATGAATAATAAATCACTCTCAGAGTCTGCTGGTCTATTCGTTTATTACATGAGGATGTTTAGAAGCTAATTACTCTGAGATAGCCGACCCAGCAAGAATGGAGTGAGGGGATGAGGAATTCCAGTTTTGATTGCAATTTTATTTTTCAATGCTGGGCCTAATATTCAGCCAGATTTTTTTCAGAGTTACACACAATTATATATGTTTCCTAGTTTTCTTTAAGACTTCTGCTTAGACTGTTCTAGTGTCGAAAACGCTATTGGAGAGTCTTTTGAGATCAAAAAGCCTATTAATCTAAATTAATGCTTCCTAAAACTATATTATTTCAGCCTCTGTTTTGTAGGTATCTGGAGGATTCATTTCCTTATAAAGCATCTCTTAAACTCTTCACAGAATGTACAACACACTCAGCCCCTTTCTTCTAAGAATGCAATTAATCAATTCTTTCAGCTAGGATTTATTGAGTGCCTGTTATACTCTCTATGCTCTGATAGAGATTGTAGAAGAGAATACTATTAGCCATATTTTTGGGTCTGCAAAAGTTTAAAATTCAATTAGGAAAATGATATATTAGTATACATAAAATGATAAAAGATCAATAAACATCTAGGTTACATGAACTTTAGGCTATGCACCATGTTGGGGGCCTTCAGAAATATTATGTAATCTAATTCAACTATAATAATATTTGGGGGTTAGTATTATCATCATTTTACAAATAAAGAAATTAAAGTTCAGAGATGTGACTTGCTTGTGTCCAGAAGCTGCTCAGTGGAAGAAGTGAGATTCAAACCCCTCTGAACTCTAAGTCCATTAAACTTTCTTTAATTTCAAATCTCCCAAACACAGTTTGTGTGATAATTAAGTGCGAATTTGTGTGGCAAGAAAACGGAATCTTCCAGTTCACTGAAGAGGGTGTGGAGTTATCAAATAAGCCTTTGCAGAGATAGGATCTTCACTGAGTGGGGCTTTGAAGGCTGACTATGATGCAAGGGGCAGAGGAGAAAGGAAACAACAAAGGTAAAAACCCAGAGTCCAAAATAAGAGAGTATTCTCAAGCAGAGAGGATCAGATTATGAAGGGTCTAGAAAGTTAAGCAAAAAGCTGTTAAATGCCATGCAGTAAGAAAAAGAGCTACTAGAAGGGGTTGACAAAGATTCTGTCCTTGACCGAACTTTAGACAGGTTCCTCCGAGCCATCTTCTTAACTAGGTCTAAGTCTCAACCTTGGCCTACGAGAACTGCAAACTCTGAGAAAAAATGATTTTGTCTATCCTCACCCCCACACTACAAGACTTAAGCTCCAGCATGCCTTCTATCAGCCCAAGGCCATGTTCTTAGGATGACCTCAGTCCCCTGAAAATATCTGTTTGAGGAAAGCTCAACACTGCCAAAAGAATTTACTGTTTTTTCAGCTAAACCCAGACTGTAGGCCTCTGACATCTTTCTCTCAGAGCATTTACTTCAGAAAGCTTGCAATTGACAATCTTTTCTGTCCCTTTGAGATGCATCTTCTACAACCCAGGAATGTCCTTCTTAAGCACCTAGGATCAATCCCTTTGAGGTCTTCAGGAAGAATAGGACCTCTATTGCTCAGTTTTTGTAGGAAGGTGGGAACCTTAACTTCCATAAGTACCAGTTAGCAAACACAAATGGCCTAATCACACTGGCCAAAACCACCCCTGACCAATATGCTTCAGCACTTTTCCTTTAGCATACTAGTGTTTACAAAGTCATCCATCTTTTTTATTTTTTTTTTTAGTGGAGTTGAGTTCAACTGGAGTCCCTTTTCCCCACTGCAGTAGCCTAAATAAAATGTCTTTCTATGTTAAATAAACATTGTCTCTGTTTCCATTTGATGGTTTTGGGAAGGAGAGTGACAATAAAAATAATGTTCAACTTAGTAGCAGGAAGCAAAATGGGTCTGTGTCCCCTTAAAATCCTTTAATAGATCCTCATCACTTCCAGCTTAAAGTCCAAAGAATTGAGCATGTCACACAAGGTCCTCCAGACTCTGGTTGCCATCTGCCATTCCAGCTTCGTCTTTCTCCACTCTCCAACCAACACTCAGTATTTCTGCTTTAAGGTAAGCTTGCCCTTCCTGAAACTGACTATGCTTTTTTCTCACCTCCATAATTTTTCAAATGCTGTTCCCTCTATTTGGACTAGTAGAAAAAAATCTAGCATTTATGGAGCATTTAAGGTGTGGTAAACTCCATCTTAAGAAATCTCCATTCATTAGCCCTATTAATCTTCTTCAAAGTCTTATAGGCTACATGGTCCCCTTCTATAGACAAGGCAACTGTGGCTCATCTATAAAATGAGTCTAGGTAATTTGCCTAAGGTCACTCAGAGGTGACAAAGTCAGAATTTAACTCAAGTAATCTGAATCCTGACTGCTTTTGCTCAAGACCGAACGCACCCCATACTATTTCCCCTCTCCCTGGGCTATGTTTTCCACTTTGTTCCCCTAGCAAAGTTCTAGGCATACTGCAAAAGTCAGTTCAAGACTCTCTACCACTTAAAATAGTTCTACTCCCTCTCCTCTCCACTTTTGTAGCATTCTGTGTTTGCTGTGGTTACAGCCCTTGTCATACTGCAGACAGTGTTTTGTGTCCATTTGTGTTTCTCCCATCTTGATGACAGGATATCTGGTTCATGTCAGTCCTAAAACCAGTACTCACTCCACAACATAAACTCAGTTAAAGCCTTTTGTGTGAATGCTTAACAGTGGAGAGAGGCCAGAATGAGATAAGTAGCTGGGAAAAGCTGTGATAATAAGGACTTACATTAGTATTGGCAGTGAAAGAAAGATGCACATTCTGACAAAAAAAAACAAAAAAACAAAAAAAAACTCCATGCTTGCTAATTTGTTGCATAGGATTACAAAGAAGTTTTTAAAATTGATGTAGTCAATACATATTTATTGAACCTCTTCTGTGGCCCTGCTGCTCTAGTGAGCACTCAGAGGACATTTAAATTTCCAGCATGATTACTGAGAAAACAGTAAGACGGTTGAGAGGAACAGAAACATCTTTCCAGAGAAGTGCTTTGGTTTGAGGTATGTATTAAAGAAAAGAATTAATGTGTTCAAAATGATGATTAACAAAATCTTCAAGATGAAGATATTTATTTGCATGTTCCTGTTTTGATTTGATTTTTTTTCAGCAAGATGAAAGCTATGTCTTTGTCAATCATAGAAGCAAAGTGCATTTCAGCAGAGTATTTTCCATAGGTGGCAATATAGGAGGGCGGTTTCTAACGAGCATTGGTTTGGTAGCTGCGTAATTAAGATTGCAGTGTTATTAATGTTCCAGGCTTCTCAGCATAAAACATGAATTGTTTGCTATTTTGCATACATTTACATGCCAAATTAAGGGAATTTTTAACCCATATATGTGGGGGAGGGGAAAAGAAATTAATACAGAGTGTATAATTATATTCAAACCCAAATTAAGAGGTTGTTATGCATATCATATGCAGAATGGTTTAATAAATCCATCAACTTAATCAAGTCCCAGGTGAAGAAAGGTAAGCTACTGTCAGTGGTATGCTGGTAAATATTTAACAATTGGCTCTCCAGAAGGAAAGAAGTTCTGATTTTCAGGGGTTTCAATTTTCTAGGTGAAAACACTCCCACCACGGAAAATTTCAAGCTATCATTCTGACATTTCTGGACACTGAGTTGGGAAAACACGTATACATTTGGCTCTCAGGAGCCATTACACCAGTTCCAACATAACACTGGCTTCCTTCAAAGATTAAAACTTCTCACATCCCACTGATTGAGCTTCTAGGCTTCAGAGCTTCTTCTAAGAGAAGGTCCCTCTAACTAATCAAAGGAACATCAGTACTCCTGAGAAATGGCTTTTGTTAAACAGTGAGCCACATATTTCTTATGTTTCTGGAATTTATGGAAGAACTAAAGTTAAAAAGTTAGTAAAAGCAATTATTTTTCATCATAGGATGGTATATGAGTGAAGGGATATTTGCTGGTGCATTAAAGTCTAAATGATTTCACTCTTGGCACCAGGTCTGGGCCAGGTAAAGGATAGATGCACAGGCCGCAGTAGGAAAACAAAACAAAGTACCTGACAGCATTGAAATTTTTTGTTTAAATACCTACCTATCCTTATACATTCTCAGCCCCCAAGAACATCAACCATTCATGTCTTATTCAGTGTTTTATCTCTGTTGAGTCCTCTGACAAACAGTGGGCTCTGGATTACTGTGTACATTGACTAAGTGAGTGAACATGCAGGAAAAACACAATGTTCAGGACTCCTGCACTGTTTGCCTAACAGGCACATTGTGAGGATAATGCAATGACAGGTGAAAAGCATTTTGGAAAATGAAGGAATTAAACGCTGGGTATTATTGTTACCATGATGATTATGACATCTTAGAAAAAACTGCTGTAAACTATTTAGAGCGTTATGAGTCTTTCACTCAAGATATTGACAACAATATCCTGTAGATATAGGAATCTGGTGATGTGGTAAATGCCTTGAAGTATGGCCTTCTAAGTACATGATAGATTTCCAGTTTCAGAGGCTCATGTAAGTACAGAAACTTTAGAAAATAGGAAAGTTTGTGATGCTGTTTCCAAGAACTATATTCTGACGCAACTCTACCAGAGTGGTTTGCTTATTGATTTTTTTTTTCAACTGAGATTATTTTTCAGCTATTTCTTTTAAGCTTCTAACTAAACATATAGTTAAATTATACTGTATTCGTTTTTATCAAACAGCAGAATCTCTGGTCTGTGGACCAAAATTTATTGGTCTGTCATTTTGTATTACCTCAGAGATTTTCAAAAGTGGGTATCAAGTAGGTCAGAGTCATCTGGGAGATCTTTTCACACTACACATATTACTCAGAAATTCTAACAGGCCCATCATGTGATATGTCAGTTTCCTCCATAGAGGCTGAGAATCACTGTTTCACAGGGACACGTGTTCCTTCAAATATGATGAGATGAAAAGACAAAAAGATAAGCACCACTGCTCTGAACTAGTTTGAGATAAGTGCTCAACAGAATAAAGTTATATGTAAAGCAGAGTATTGGAGTTAAAAGGAATCTTTAAGATGTAATGCCTTCTTTGACTTCACCATTAAGAAACTGAGGCCCAGAAAGTCAGGCCATCTGCCCAGGTCCAGTGCTCTTCAGTAGAAAGGCAGGGTGCAGAATTCTGATTCTTTGCTTACCTGGCCAGTGTTCTTTACACCATGTGATGCCCTTTCTCCTTACTGACCATTTACCACAACATCAGTGTATTATCACGATATAATATTCAAAATGTTACTTTATCTATTAGTACCATCTTAGTTGGTGCTCAGTCTGTTTACACATCTTTTATATTAATAAATATTTTATAATTTGGTATTAATTGTATTGTCCTTCTCTATGGTACTCACCTCCTTGACCCAACTTCTTATATCCACAGCCATGTTTGTGCCACATACTTTGTAGAGTCCCAAACATCTATTATTATTCAGTGAGAATTAGCATACTTTTATGTACCAAGACAGTGTTATTTGCTGAAGATGCAGTGCCGCACAAAACAATGTCTTTATCTTCACAGACTATACAATCTAGTTAAATGGTTAGATGAATAACCAGATAATTATAATACAAGTTCTGTGATGGGGAAACTACAGATTTTTGTGGGAACCCAGAGAAGAGATATTGTATTTGTTACCTGTGCTGTGTAACTAATTACCCCAAATCTTAGTGGCTCAAAACAACAAATATTTGCTATCTCTTTATTTGTTTGGATCAAGAATGCAGGCACAGATGAGCTGGGTTCCTCTGGCTCAAGATCTCTCATAAAGCTGAAGCCAAGCTTCCACAAGGGCTATGCTTTCATCTGAAGGCTCATTTGGGAATGAGGGGGCATCTGTTTCCAAGCTACCTTATGTGACTTTTTGCAAGCCTGAAAAGATTTGTTTCCAAACTCCCTGGCATGGTTGGCAAGCCTTGTTTCCTTACCACATGAGCATCTCTAGAGATGTTTGAGGGGCCTCTGGCAATTGATGATCCAAGAAAGAGAGAGTCAAATAGTGAGAAAGGGTTCTGGACACATGATCCTTTTGTAACCTAATCTTGGAAGTGACATTATAAGTAGGAAATACTTTCACTGTAATTCATTTATATTTCATTAATTCAACTCACATCAAAGGGAAGAAATTCCTTAAGAAAAGATCACTGGGGCCAACTTAGAGACTTCCTACCACAGGAACTCTAAATGAGCAGGGGTTGGGGGTATAGGTCAAAAGAGCCACCCCACCCTCACCTCTCAGGAAGTGGTTTCTGAATGAACTTGAAAAAGAAGGCTGAGCAGAACTTTCCAGGCTGGAGGGGTGTGTGTATGTGTGTGTGTGTGTGTGTGTGTGTGTATGTGTGTATGCATACACACTCACTCAAGGGTATAAGGGAGCTATTCTTGGGAAAGGGCTAGACTGTGCAAGAGAGTAATGGCAAGAGAAAGCAAGTTTAGTATTCCTGGAACATAGAAGTATAATAGGAGGTGAAGAGTGGTTGAAAACAAAAATGAGGCTGATTGGAGAGGTAAGTCTAAAATGGGTCATGACCTCTCCACTTGCTTTCCTTTTCCCCCATAATAGTTTCTATCATTTAATAACTTGGCTAAAGACAGATTATTGAAAGACCTATCAGTCAAGCTGTTTCTGACTGCAAGTAAAATAATTTCCAGCTCAAAAGGACTTAACAATTAGGAAATATATGAGCTTGCATAAAACTAGAAGGTCTCCAGGGCTGACTGAATCAGTAGCTCAGGAAGAGCTTTTTCTGTTTATCCACTCTGCCATGCTAGGTGTTGGCTTCATTCTGTGATGTCCCATCCCTGTACAACAGTGTCTCACGAAAGAAGAAAGATGTTCTCTTCCTGCATTTCCTACTGGAGAAAACCTCTCCCAGAGTCTCTAGATTTTTCTGCCCTCACTTCTCAGTGGCCAGGATTAGGTCACAGACTCATTCCTGACTGAATTATTGACAGAAGGAATGGAATTACCTTGACAAGCTTAGACTGATCAACTGGGATGAGCTGATGTTGGCACATCAGCCACAAACACCCACTACAAACACTGTCATACACAGACCAGTTTAATTTATTCCCGCAGAGAATTCTTTTCACTGGTTTGGGCTTTAGCTCCCATGTCCTGGACTTTAATCAAGGATAGTTCAAGGATAAGCCACATAAATTCTGCTCCTGCAGTGACTGACAAACAGTTCCTGAAGGCATTGTTTTTCTTTTTCTTTTTTTTTTTTTTTTTTTTTTTTGAGACAGAGTCTCCCTCTGTCACCCAGACTGGAGTGCAGTGGCCTGATCTCCACTCACTGCAAGCTCCGCCTCCCAGGTTCACGCCATTCTCCTACCTCAGCCTCCCATGTAGCTGGGACTACAGGTGCCTGACACTGCGCCTGGCTAATTTTTGTATTTTTAGTAGAGACGAGTTTTCACCGTGTTAGCCAGGATGGTCTCCATCTCCTGACCTCGTGATCCGCCCGTCTCGGCCTCCCAAAGTGCTGGGATTACAGGCGTGAGCCACCGCACCCGGCCAAAGGCATTGTTTTTCTTATGTCACCTGGAGCCGTCTGTGGAAATCCTCTCATAAGAATATCCTTCCAGAATTAAAGTTGAATTTTAAAAGTGTCCTGGGGATAATATGCATCTCCCTTTCTGAAAACAAGAAATATGGAATTGACTATGCTTCCCTTTCTACAATGACTATCAAGAAACTCCAAGCTGGAGTGATAAGTAAATCACAGCCCTCTATTCATAATTGTGATTATTGATAAATTTATATCCTACCTGTTTTCTGTTTCTATATCTCTTTAACCCACATATCAACTAAAGCCTCCATCCTCTCTCGACCAGCATCTTTTATTTCACTCTCTGTGACTCCAAGCTCATCTCCATCATTGATTGATGCCAGAAAGCCACAGTATTAACCATTTGGAGAAATTTGAATTGCTGCAGATCACTAGAGGATAACAGAATCATAAGGAAATCTCAAACATGGCAACTTCCATCATTTCAGAATCTAACTCACTTGAGTTCATCAATTCTGTTTCCCTCCTTACACTTTTCCCATCTCTTCAGGAGCAACACAGATTTTTCTTTTTGGCATGTGCATGGTAATTTAGGGATCATCTTTGGATATTTAAGCATGCTTTTGGGATTTCTCTTTCCACACCTGGAAGGTCATCAGTGCACTCCGAACACAGTTCTCCCCAAGAGAAAGGCTGGCAAATAAACATTTTCTCCATCTTCTTACATATATATTTTCTCTCAACCTAGTATCTTTCTTTTTAAGCCATGCCAAATCCTTTTATGGAAAAGGCAATCACAAATAACTTTAGTAAAGCTTTCTAAACAATGCTATAAAGAACATTGTTAGCTACAAAAATAAAATGTTTGATATTAGAAAATACGGAGCTGTGTCATATATGAATCTCACTTTCCTACCCTCATCCTAATGCCTACAATCTAAGATGGGAAATCGATTGAATAAAATACCAGACATTCTGAATCCAAAACACATGTCTCAATTATTTAGAGATTGAGATTGTAATAAACATTTTGATCTAATGAGTTTATTGTAATCTACATGGAACACTCACATATTTCACTTTGCTACTATACAGCATTGCATTTAAGAAAAAAATCCTTGGCATGACATTGAATAGCTAAGCAATCCCACCACAGTAGACAGAGAGGTTTTTAAAGATGCTGAAAAGGATACCTAGCCCAAAACAATATCTTGAATTATTAATTTGGCCACAATGCAGCTGAAAACTGATCCCCCGAGGTCTCCTTTCCACTGTACTCCAACCACCCTCATTGTTCCTTTGGAGAGTTCAGCTCAAGTCCTTGCTATTCACAAACCATTTCTGGAACCCAGCTTCAGTATGCAAAGCCATCAATAATTTATTTTTTTCCACTTTGAGTGGTGATGGTGTTATTGTATCAGCACAAAAATGATCCAGGTGAATGATGCTAACAATAAGAGCGTGCTACCTGAGATGTCCCTGACATATTTCCTCCCTGAAGTACAAAATGTTCTTCTAGCTATTGGCTCATTTGTCCTTTCAAAAGAGACAGATACTCTTATGCTATTATTAGTAGTAGAGAAGCATAAAAGTTTAAGCCACAGTTATCAGCAGAGAAGGTAAGTCAAAATAAGAAAATGCCTAGCATCTAACTTTAAAATTGCCATACATTGAAGACAAAAATTGTGTTTTCTCCCTCTTTTGAAAATCCTCAGTTGCACAGTGAAAAAAAATCAACAAATACAATAAATTAAATGAACATTGTCATGTACTTTACAGTTTACCATGGCCACCTCTATGCTGCCATTTCTAATTTCAACACTACTATGGGCAAGGGTGTTTTTATCTCCATTTTCTAGATGAAATTGAGGCTCAGAGAAGTGAATTTACTTGACTAAGATTGTGGAACTAGTAAGTGGTGAAGCCAAGACTCAAATGCTCTTCTGACTCTAAATTAAGTTCTTCCATCGCTACACTTCTGACTAGCAGTTGATAAGAGGGTATTTTATCCATATTTCGAATCAGACAGAAACTCACAGTGCTTCATATTGTTGCATAGGATAAGAGGAAGATGAAAAATAATTCACCCAAACTATTAAGACTTTAGGCTCAACTGGGAAACATGAAAACAGTTATCTCAACAAGGTCTGGTTTTATCTAAAAATGAATATATATCTATAGATATATATATATATAAAATCACCAGATGTAATAGACCTGAAAAAACCTTTGAGTTTCTCATCAACTCAGGAGTGGTCAGTCCGACTCCTAGAAAAAGAAGTGAAGCTGTTTCTATGACTAGAAAGAAGTGCAAATCAGGTGTGAGCATGATTTAGCTACATAATTTAAGCAGAGACATATGACCAAAATGCGGACCATTATGTTAGAAATGAGCAGGTTCAGCTTGGCTTGCTATTCCAAAAGGTTAAAGGGAAGGCAAGTTTTAGCATTAGTACCATTAAAGCCATAAAGAAAAGGGGAAGGGTAAGTAGATACTATCCAGGTGATGGACTTTCAGGATGGACTTATAACTACAGAGCTGTGATAGGGCCTGGGAGCTGGCCACAAGACACTGAGTTAGAGAGGGAGAGCCACACCTCTACTCAGGCGAGAACCAGAATAATGCTGACGACCATCCACTGGGCACCTTCCGAAGCCAGGCCTGGTCCTAGACTCTTAATGCACATTGCCTCCTTTCAAAACCCTCATCACAGCCCTGGGAGGAATTATCCCATTTTGCAGCTGAGAAAACAGGTTCAAAGTGGTAAAGCAAGTAAGTAGCAGAGCTGAGGAATTCCGGCTTAAGTCTGGGCCTCTTCCTCCACACACCTCTCTGATGAGGTGAGGTTAGGGTTGTTCTATTGCAAAAAAAAAAATCACAGCAGCTGAAAAGTTCAGGAATGAAGGGAGGTAGTCAGGAGAAAGAGAAAGGACACAAGAAACCTGCCCCTCCTCCCTGCTGCCTCGTCTCCTTGGTCACAAACAAGCTCTCTTCCTCCTCCTCCTTCTCCCCCAGTCCTGAGAGAGGTCAGAACAGAGGGGAGAAGTAAAGGAGGCCTGTCAAGATCCTGCCCTGGCCCCCACTAAGAGCCACTATTCAAGGCTGGCCAGGTAAACTGTGACTTGCTCCAGGTCCACAGAGATTTCCAGGGGTCCTCCTTGGCATTCATCCCTAAAAACCTTGCAACTGGGCCTCTCAGGCTTCCCGGGACATGTGGAATGGATTATGTTTCTAATCATAACACTGTCCAAGCTGTCTTCAAATAAGGAACTTGTGAGAGAAACTACCCAAATTAGGAAACCAACGTAGGCACAGCAGGATTGGCCTTCAACCTCTCCCACACACTGCCAACATTCTTCTCCTCTTGCCTGATACTGTCATTTAAGCATCCTGCTAACTGACAGAATTTTTCACAAGGCAATCTCTGTTTTTGGAGAACTTGTACCAGGTTTATTTATAATTGTCCTATTTCCAGGCATCAAATTTGTTATTTTCACCGCTGCTTTGATTATTGGGAAACACTCTCCCCTCACTCAAAGACTCTGGTCCTCTTGAATTTTATTTTCTAGAAAAATCGCCAGGCTGCTGAGTCTCAGAATCCCTTACTGAATGATTACCCGAGTCACCACGAGCTCCGCGGGGTTCAGAGTGGGTGTTTACGCATGCTCACTCTTCACCATCGCCTCTGGCTGCAGCTCCAATCTTTGAATTTGGAATGTGAATGATCTGAGTGATCCTCCTCCCAGCTGTATCTCATGCACATTCAGTCCTAAACCAGAGACCTGTCTCAGATCCTGCTAGGTGCCTCAAACCCCAAGCTTCACCCTAGTTCCTAATTTATGTCCCACAGCTAAGGTATATCTTTAATGAAATAAAGACATTTAAGTCAATAATAATAAAACAGCCTGGGCTGGGCACAGTGGCGCATGTCTGTAATCCCAGCACTTTGAGAGGTTGGGGTGAATTGCTTGAGCTCAGGAGTTTCAGACCAGCCCAGGCAACATGGCAAACCCTGTCTCAGCAAAAAAATACAAAAATTAGCCAGGTGGGGTGGTGAGCATCTGTAGCCTCAGTGACTTCAGAGGTTGAGGATCACTGGAGCCTGGGAGGTCAAGGCCGCAGTGAGCCGAGATGGTGCCACTGCACTCCAGCCTGGGCAACAGACAAAATTAGAACCATAATAATGATAAACATCTGCCCCCTATAGGCAGGTACTATCATTTTAATTTGCCAGTTAAGGAAACTGAGGCACAGAGCAATTGCATAATTTGCTAAAGATCCCACTGCTAGTAAAATAGCCAGATTTTGAGCTATAATAATCATCACTGGTACACAGATTCTCTCTCTCTTTCTCTTTCCTCCTTTCTTAAAAAGCCTTTTGCTTGTAAATAATTTCAAACTTACCAACATTAGCAAGAATAAGAATAGTGCAAAGAACACTGACATACCGTTTACTCAGATTTATCTGTTAATATTTACCCTATTTGCTTTATCATTTGCACTCTCCATCTCATCTCTGTCTACATAAATAAAATTTTATATTATACAACACATTATATTACATAATCTAATAAATAGATATTAAAATGCATAAGATATTATATATGATGTTTTTTCTAAGCCATATGGAAATTGCATACATCAAGCCCCTTTACCCTTAAATAATTCAATGTGTATTTCCTGAGAGATATTCTCTTACATAATCACAGCAGAGTTATCTAATTCAGGAAACTTAACATTAACATAAAATTTTAATCTAATCTATGTCCATAGTCTAATTTTTCCAATTGGCCTAAAAATGTCTTTTATATCGTAATTTTTTTCCTCCAATACAGGATTCAGTGCCGAATCAGGTATTTCACTGGTCATCTTTCTTTAGTCTCCTTTAATCTGGGACATTGCCACAGCCTTTCTTTCTTTTCTTTCTCTTTCTTTCTTTCTTTCTCTCTTTTAAATGGCATTGACATTTTAAAGAATACAGTTCCTTTCTCCTTTTTCTAATAGAACATATCTAATTTTCAATTTTTTGAAGTTTTCCCATAATTACATTTATGTTACACATCCAGCCAGAATACCCCGTGAGTAATATTGAGTTCTTCTCGTAGTATTATATCCTGGAAATACAAAATATGTATTTGCCCAGGGCGCGATAGCTCATGCCTATAATCCCGGTACTTTGGGAAGCCAAGGCGAGCAGATCACGTGAGGTCAGGAGTTTGAGGCCACCCTGGCCCACATGGTGAAACTCCATCTCTACTAAAAATATAAAAATTAGTTGGGTGTGGTGGTGCATGCCTGTAACCCCAGCTACTTGAGAGTCTGAGGCAAGAGAATCACTTGCACCCAGGAGGCAGAGATTGCAGTGAGTTGAGATTGTGCCACTGCACTCCAACCTGGGTGACAGATTAATACTCCATCTCAAATTTTAAAATTTTTTTAAAGTTTATTTGCTGATTTATTTTGTTTACCTAATCAAGGCGTTGTCTGATTTCTACACTGTGTAGATATAATTATTCCCTTGAAAATAATAGGCAATCTGTTGGGAGTCAGTTTAAAAGCATAAAAATATCCTGCTCCTCATCAAAATTCTTTGTTAGATTTAATATCCATTGGTAATTTGGCCCTGGACCAATCTTGACTATGATAGCTATAAAATAATAATTTTCTAACTCCAGCAGTTTCTCCACATTTACCAGTCAGCACCTGGCGTTCTACAACAAGCAAGAGTCCTCCTTTTTACTCCGTTTATTCACTTATTTATTTATGTAATTATTAAATAAATTAGTACAGATTCATGGATTCCTATTTTCTTCAATGGTTTATGGTTATACTGTCCTTATGTATTTTGGTATTTAAGTTGTTTGAGTTTTGGGCAATAGGAGCCACTTTCTGCCAGCTTTTATCCTGTGACATGCCCTCAGCATCTTTTTTGACATTTCCTTTCTCATCGGCATAACAGGATGTTTCATTAGCTTCTAGATCTTTCCCTGTCCCAGGCCTACATTTAATCACTTCTCTGAGGAGAGGAGCCCTTGTTCTTTCAGTAGAGAATGGTATTAGAGGCCAAAATCTGAGTACTACGTAAGCTCATTGCTACTAGACTTTTTTTTCTTCTAGGTCTTTTCAGCAGCTAGAGTTAGGAAATATATGCATGTATATATGTATATACACAAATACACATATACACTTACAATACGCATATGCACATATGCATACACACATACACACATTTACATGAGCACACCTGCATGCATATACACATACATTTATTTTAGAAATGAATTCACATCAATGCTTCCAATTTAGAGCATACTCTCTTAACCACTACATAATCATTTTGTATGTGCTTCCACAATGGCTGAATTAAAGATGAAAGATAGAATCCAAAGTGATTCAGATAATTTCCTCTGTTCTATTTATGATCACTACAATTCCTGCTGAAAATTTATCCCCCACCCACTTTTGGAAAGCAACACTGTGCGTCCTTGAAGATTTAATTTTGTCTTTGCTCATGTCTGAGCTCCTTCTCCATGCAAGACTGTGACAGGAGTTGAGAGGACAGAGCCTGAATTTCTCCTAGAATTTAGAGTTTATGATGACCAACTATTTTAAATACTCTTAGGTAATCTACATAAATTACCCCAAGTCATAAGACAGCAGGTAGTCTGTCCACCAAAGGCATAAGCTGGTACTGAGAAGTTGATGAAAACCGAAGGCATGTAGGCAAAGTCTCTTTCAGGTTAGAATGCAAGAATGGTGGTAGCAAAGGAAGATGGAGTCCCCCAGGTCTTTAGGTGCTGGAATGTGGGGGAAGATGCAGTCCCCAGAGATGGACACAAGGAGGCTTAGTGAGCCTGTTCCCTGGTGCTCCACATCTCCCTAGAAAGAAAAAAATAACTATGTTCAGCAGCAGGCAGTCATTGGACATTATGGCAGCCACCCAGCCAATCCTTGCAAGCTCAGCAAGACAGCCTAGAGTGAATGCATTCAGCCCGCCTAAAGGGTGATTACCCTAATCCCATGGACCATACCTGGGTGCAACATAAGCCTTCAGGAGAGTCACATTAACTGGTACACATTGGTTCGAGCTTTTCTTTATGACAATTGTGCTGAGGCAGGAGTATGTCATGACTTTGGAACAAGAGACCTGAGCTCTAGTCCTAGCTCTGCTGATAAATGTGTGGTCTTGTATCATGATATCATATACAAGATATGACCTCTCTGAGCATCAGATTCTTCATTTATAAAGCTAAAAGAGTGCAAGATTGTTACATGAATTTGATATAATAAATGTAAAACCCATGCATGTAGTTAAGTCTTAGATAAATGTAGACTTTGTTAAGAACAATACAAAAGGTCATAATATGTAATATATGCTAAATCCTTAGATATGTCCCTAAGTAAAATAGTCTAGACTGCTTTATAGAAGGCCTTAGAGTCTGATATCAGGAGAGAACTGAACTGGACCAAATACACAACGATTCTTTTTAGGTGATTTCTTGGTGTGGTTTGGCTAACAGCTAACAAGACTGTTTCCTATGTCCATCAGCCAGAATTTTATAGCAGTGTAATGCTTTGGATTCCTGTTTTTTGAGACTGAAGTTTTAGCTGCTTTTGTAACTGAAAACATACCCACTCTTGGTCCATTGTTATGCTAAGAATACCTGAAATATTGTATTTTCTTTGGAACTTAAATTGCCAGATATGGTGCGGTCAAGGTCTGAAACTAAATCCAAGCAGCCCCTTGCCGAGGTATGCTCTGAGTCAGTCTGCTGCCATCACAAGAAGCGTTTCTCCCTCAAAGAGTTGGCATCCCTCCAGTTTTCCCTGCCCTTGATCACACATCCACAAACCACCCAGAATGGCTGGTTCCTCCTACCATTTCATGATTGCTGACAGGTAGAATGTGACTTTTGTTCTTTTCCTACTCAGGAACTCAAATACCAGAGCTACTGATAGATGTTGTGGCAGATTCATTTTGGAACACCACATTTCCTAGCAATGGGTCACAGGAGGAGAATGTCTCAAGCCTATAGCCTCAAAACCCCTCTACTCTGGAAGAACGATTGCCCCAACCCAGATGCCTTCTCAGGCGACACAGGACAAGTACATCCCTCACCTTGCTGTAAGGAGATGGGAATGGAAGAGACTATGAATGCTGGAGAGCAAGTCCCACCTAAAAGCATTGACAGTGGGTTATTTTTTAAACATCGTACTGGTCAAAACAAGTGAGTCATCATATTTGTGACTCCTACCCAATGCTTGCCCTTTGCAGAGCTTGACACAAGAAAGACATGTTAGGGAAGTCAACGATAAATCCTTCTCATGGCTGTGCTACCAACAGGCTCTGAGACCTACAGCAGTCACTCGACATCTCTGGGCCCAGTTTCTTCTTCAGTAAGACGAGGACAGGAAGCCTCAGGTGCACATGCAGGCCCTCTACCATCCTGTGAGTCTCAGATTCCAGATTGGTGCCAACCTACCTTTCCAGTCTAAGCTCCTGTCTGCTGGTTGATCGAGGTTTAGGGAGACCTGAACCTAATACAATTTATGGTGCCCTCTTTATGAAAAATCATAAAAAGTAAGTCAATAGTGAATATTTATTCAGAATGAGAAAAGAAAAATGCAAAACTATCAACTTTAAAAAGCCAACAAATACCAGAAATATCACAGAACCCAGAAAGAAATAACAGATTTGTCTGAATTGGTATCAATAATATAAGATTTGTATTGATGTTCTAACAAGCCTCCCTAAATGCTTGTATTCTACATTTTTGGCTGCATAATCTGTTTCTTTTTATGACAAAATTCTGTAATATCCTTTCCTACAGAGAAACTAGAAAGATCATTCCATTATTCCTGTAACATGGTTAATCAAAATTTGTTTATTATTAAAGATAATTGAGAGAATTTCTTTCAGCTTCACAACCTATTATTTACAATATCATGTACATGCTTAGTATTACCATAGTTGGGAAGCTCCTCTATCCAGTGTCTTTCACATATGAGCTGTAAGATTGCAGGCATTCATGTTGCCTTGAGCAGAGACTAATCTGAAATGCTCTTTAAATTGACGACACTCATTAATTAGGGCCTTGGGAGGGCATCTACTTTTACTACCTCACACCTGGTACCCCACAGCCCCACCTTCATGCACACTGAATGTCTCACCTGTTCCTAACACATGACAACCTTCTACAACTCTGTGGCTTTGCAGATGCTGATCCCTCACCGAATTGCCTTTCCTTTCTCCTCCCCCATACCCTTTCTCCAGGGTCCAACCAGATTCAGTCACCACTCCTCTGCACTGTCCCTGCCTTGTACTCATAAGGCTAGTAGAGAACCCTTCCCTTAGTGTTGTAGTTCTGTTTGTCTACCTTCCCCACTAAACTTAGATTCCCTTAATTAAAGGAAGGCAATGATTCTCTCCATCTGTCTAGCACCAGGAATAGGACAGAAAAAGATGCTTGATAAGTGTATCACAAATAGAAATTCCTCAACAACACAGATGCAAGGAGTGCCACAATTCTTTACCTTTCTACAAGAATCCTTACTCTTTTCTGATTTCTCAACTGTTAATTGATGATTTTTTAAAAACATACAGTGTTAGTGATTTATTGGGGCATCTTTCTCCTCCCTTGGACTCAGGCAGTTCATGAAAATTGGGGCTCGCCCTAAGGCCACTAGTCAGAATTAGTTATCCTGGACACCATTTCTCCTTCTGCCACCCTAGGAGGGTGATGGAGTTGTAGTCCGCTTCTCTCACCTCTAGCCTGGCCCTCAGGGATCCCTTTCCCTGACTTCAGAATGGCAGCACTGAGGACAACCACTTAAATCACCTAGGTGGCTATCTTCTTTCCAAAGTGCTATCATCTTTAGGAGGTGCAAATGTGAGCAGGCAGCAGGTCTGTACCAACTGCAGGACATTTCATGCTCAGTTCCTTCAAGGCCCTAGATATCTTCCCAGAAGGACTGAGTAAAGAAGTCATCAAACTTTTGTAGCATCACCAGCCTCAGAGAAAAAAAGAAAAGGAAGGAAGGAAGGAAGGAAGGAAGGAAGGAAGGAAGGAAGGAAGGAAGGAAGGAAGGAAGGAAGGAAGGAAGGAAGGAAGGAAGGAAGGAAGGAAAGAAGGAAGGAAGGAAGGAAGGAAAGAAGGAAGGAAGGAAGGAAGGAAGGAGAGGAGAGGAGAGGAGAGGAGAGGAGAGGAGAGGAGAGGAGAGGAGAGGAGAGGAGAGGAATGGAGGGATAAAGAGACAGTGGGAAAGAGCAAGAGGGGAGAGGAAGATGGGGGAAGATAAGCCTGTCTTGGTCAAAGAAGTGCAGAAATTCATAACACTGAAGTCTGGTTGCCCTCCCTCTATGGATGAAAGATGCGATTACTTCTTCATCCATTTTCTAATGAGTCTGCTCAAGCAAGAAGGTACTAATACTAATAACAATATAAGGCACAGGTTAATTTCTACATTAACTTATTAATGCATCGACCTGCCACAAATGTTTATTGAAGAATCAATCAATGAATGAGTTTTCATAGTTCATTATCATGAGTCTGTTTTTGTTTTTAATGACATAAATATCATTTTGGGAAAAATAAAACAATGTCCTTCTCTTCACATGTACATAATTGCACAGGTAAGAACAATGATTCAGAGCCATTTTTTTACTGCACTGGGAAAACAGAGCAGACTTGTTCATTTCTGCTACCATGATGGAGTTTCCTCCCCTGCTTCAGAAAACAACTTTAAGTATACTGTGTATTTTATAGAAAGTGGTTAAGGCTGATGAACTTGCATTCGACTCCTACTGGCTAACCTCAAAGGATCTTATACAAGGAAAAACAAAACAAAACAAAACCGTTTTCTTCTTAATCAGACAGAGCCCCTTTAAGACAGGCTGAATTACAATGCCTAATGCTCCTCATCAAAAGACACTAACAGATTTCCAGAGCAAAGGGCACCCCTGATCTAATATATTCTTCCAAGTGAGGCTGATGTTTGTAGTCTAAGGAAGAAATGGAAATATCACTCCCTCACATCATCTAGTCATTAACTTATATAGCAGAACAAAATAGCCCACCAAGCTCTTTTCTAGTTAGCAGGACTTATTTAAATTCCTGTCCTCCCCATCCCCCTTTTTATAACCCACAGCAAATTACCAGTATTGATAAACCATTAGAAAATAAAATAAGAGACAATTTTATTGACAGCTAAATGAAGTAATGCCTGGGTTGTCTTGGTTTTCAGCAATTGAGCTTTCTGTATTCATTAAAACTCTACAAGCAGCATGTGTTAAATTTTTGATATATGCAGTGCACACTGAAATCTTTATCTACATTAACTGAGACACCAATTTGCACCCCTGTTGCACCCTAATAGGCTGATTTATTGTGGTTTCCCAAGGTCTATTAATGAAAGAGCTTGGAGTTTTTTAGTGGCCTAAATCAATTTCATTTTTGGATGCGGCAGAACTTGTCAAGGTCCATGTCTCTCATTTCCTCTTTTGTCAATGGGGATGGATAGTGTGAGCTCTTGTGTTGTTTGCAGCTGCCAGGCACTTGACAGATTGGCAAGTAAGCTGGGGACTACTTGGACATCTGCACAAACTCAGTAAGTGGAAAGACAAAGAAATGCCTCGGGATTCCCAAACTATCTTCAAGGGGGAGAAATGCCTACACAAAACTGTTTATACAATAAAAAACAAAAACAAACCCCACAAAGCTGAGGATAAACACAAACCTAGACAAGCAATCCTCCCTCTCCACGATTATTAGCAAATGCTTGACCCACCTCCTTGGATGGTTTTGAATTATCTTACTTCCCTATTTGAACTTCAGCTTTAGGGAGCGGGTATTTAGTTTTGTTCACTGATGTATCCTAAGCGCCTAGAATAGAGTCTGAGCTCAACAAATAATATCAATGGATAGACTTTCACATCACAAGGAAAAAAGAAAATTTTCATTGAATGATTACTTTTTTTAACCAACGATTGTTACCATGAAGATCATATGGTCTTTGAGAATCTGATGAGAACTATGATCTCTCTCTCTTTCCAGAAAAAATGTTTGGCTGTTCATGAACATTACATTTTTCATGCAATTTCAGACCTTCCTAAAATCCCAAGAGTTGACCTCGGGGTCAGATATCCTGTGGTCCACACAATGCCAAGACACTGGATTGTTTCATTGCTATAGTTGGGTGTAGGGGAGAAAATGATATGCAGAGTGTGGGACAGAATAAACTGATCCAGTTGGATAGGATGATCTTCACATGTTGTTCTTAGAAATATCCTAATTTAGTGTCAAGCAAACCATCCAAGGATTAATTTGATATACTAATCACTGTTCACAGCCCAGAAAATATTAAAAAGATAATGAGCAAATTTGTTAAAAGCCACATAAAATTTTCTTCCTTTCTCTTCCAAATTCGTTAGTTGATTTGTTCCCTAGGGTGATGGAGTTAAACAGTTCTTCTTTGGTATTGCTTCCTCTTTATGGAAGGAGTTCAGAATATTCAGGAGCAGAACTTCTTATTCTGAAGCAGACATCTCAGAATTAAATTATCCCATAATCTTGCTACCTCAAAGTTTGGCCTGTAAATCCCAAAGGCCTCTGAATGCTCACCTAAATGTGAGGAGTCACAGAAGGAACAGGCAGCTGCCCTGCCTGCAAGATGAAGATAATGCTGCTGGATTTAACAAATCATGACTGTTTGCATTGCTTTTATTTTTAAAGCACTTCTGAGCAAATCCATCAATTGATCAGATCGATTCTATAACATATACTCTCTAAGTTAGGTTTATTTTTGTTATGCAGTTTGAGTCCTCAGAAGTCTGAAAGGCCACTTATTATCCCAATCTGCACTCTTAGATGATCATCGTTATGTTTCATCACGTATCAGGAAAATATGATCTAGAGTCAAAATTTTCCATCAGGTTTATGAAACAGTCTATTATGAAATCCTAATTGTTTGGCAGAATTCTGACAAGAAATACACGGACCCAAAATTTAGGAGAAAATTTCACTGAAAAAATTAATACATCCTTTACTAGGCCCTGAATGTTACTTTCATAATCAGAGGGAGCTTTTCATATTCAGGCAAATACTATTGTAAATTTGAGTTATGCCCCTAATTGGCTAGGTAATTTCAGTCTAGATGCCTAATTATTTTTGTCTTTGATTTCTTTACCTTTAAAACAAGGATAATAATAGTTATTTTTAAAGTCATTGGAAGAATTAAGCAGAATTATGTCTATAATACACAGGCAAGGACCCAAAGCACAAAACGTCCATTAGAGAAACAGACGTTGCCTTCCTGAAACCACCAAGGGAACCAAGAACAAGCTGAATAGGAAAAGCAAAAGAGGACCTACAGGCTGGTTGGGGGACTGACACAATATTGGTGGACTGTCAAGTCTTCAAAACTAAATCAATGGCTACCAAAAAATACGGAGATTTTTCTTTCAGGACTGTCTTTTTGGAGAGCTAGGAGGAGATGAAAACATGGCTTCTAGTAATAGATGAGGGTGGCAACAGGAAATTTATGACAGAAGAGGCAAGACAGTTGAAGGAAACTCAAATATTAAAAATAAAATCAAGATTCCACTTTCTGGCAATAATAAAGTTTGGAAAAATCCTTTTAGAATGAAAGACAAATACTATTGAGGCCAACAAAGCCATCAATATGCATTCTCAGAAGGACAAACACTGCAGTAAGCACTTAAAGTGAATAAAAATACATCCAATTCACAAGAAACACCATGGGCCCAAAGCCAGAAACTATTCTTGGATCAATTTTTTTTTTTCATATGACATTAAATTTAGCCAACTGGAATTCTTTCTTAAAAACAACATTCTATTTACCTTTTCACATGAAGCATTTGAATTTAATGGGAAATGTGCACTTAATCATAGGAATGGAACTCTCTGTCCTTGCCTTGGTTATTCTTAGAGGAGCAAGACCGCATTGTGGCAAATATTTCTCAGGTATGAATAACTGGGGCATGCATGGGTTAAAGAGCAGAAATGTTTCTACTTCCAACAAGGAATGCCCAGTGGTGAATATTCTCCGAAAGGAGGCCACTAATCTTGTCTATGAGGATGAAACAGATCAAGAGAAAAGGCATTGTTGTGGAATAAATGACTGGTATACTTAACACTGTGGTTAAGGAAGAACTTAGTTGTCAAAGGATAAAAGAGTCAGCAGCAAGTCTAAGCAATGAAACAATGTGCCATGGGCAGTTTCTCAAATTCCTGCTTACTTTAGGAAATTATGATGGGCTAATCAAAGATCACCCTGATCCTATAATAGTCAGGGAGAATAAAGGGACTAGTGAAGGACAAAAGAACCCAAATAACTCATTTCTAGGACAACAGCTAACTCTGTTGCTAAGAGCATCAGCAGGTTAATTAAGAAGTCTGTTACTGATGAGGCCGGCACATTTTCATTTCCAGAAGATACTGCTCATTAATACATCAGCATAACTAATAGTTGCTGAATAGTAGCATGCTTTTCTGGAAGGGAGGATGTGAGGGATGTCTCCTTAGCTAAGAGAAAGACAAGTCTCTCTTTGTGCACCCTACCCACCATATTCTTATACTAACAGAAAATATTAATAGCTCTATCACTACTTGTATCAGTTGTCCACCTAGGAAATCACCGGATGGAAAATTCAGATTCTCACATTTCATTAGTATTAACCTATTCTGTGCTTTTATTTTAGGGAGCTAAAATGAAAGCTATTGACTGTAAAATATTCATAAGCTGTGCTATGAGTTGGATGTGGTTTGTCCCTGCCAAAACTCATGAAATTTAATTGCCATTGCAATTCTGTTGGGAGGTGGAGCCTTTAAGAGGTAGGACCGGATAAGAGGCATTTCAGTCAAAGGGGATCTTCCCTTGTGTGTGTCTTGGTGCTGTTCTCAGGTAGTGAGTGAGTTCTCACCTTCACAATACTGGATTAGTTCTCACAGGAATCAATTAGTTCTTTCAGGAACAGGTTGGCTCCTTCACATGTGTTTGCTTTCCCTTTGACCTTCTACCCTGTTAGGGAGCAGCAGAAAACCCCTCACCAGAAGCCAGCACCATGCCTTTGAACTTCCCAGCCAGAAGAACCATAAGCCAAATAAACTTCTTTTCTTTATAAATTGTCCAGCCTCATATATTTTGTTATAATAAAACAAAATGGACTAAGACCAAAAATTGGTACTGAGGAGTGGGGTGATGTCATAAAGATACCTAAAAATGAGGAATTAAGTAATGGGCAGAGGTTGGAAGAGTTTGGAGGAGTAAGCAAAGAAAAGTCTATGTTGCCATGAATGGGATATTAAGGGGGTTCTGGTGAGGGCTCAGAAGAGTACAAAAATGTGGGAGAGTTTGAAACTTCTTAGACATTGGTTAAGTGGTTGGGACCAAAATGTTGATAGAAATATGGACAATAAGCGCCATTCTGATGATGTCTTTGATGCAAATAAAGAACAAGGTATTGGAAACTAGAGAAAAGGCCATCCTTGTTACACTTTGCTTGTTAAAGCAAAGAATTTGATTGCATTCTGCACATGTTCTAGGGTTTTGTGGAAGGCCAAACTTAAGAGCAATGTAATCGCATATCTGGCAGAAGAAATTTCTAAGAAGCATAGTGCTCAGGCTGCTGCACGGTTATTTCTTACTGCTTACAGTGAGCTGCTAATAGAAAGGAAAGCAGAGTAAAAAAATATGGAAGATTTATGGTCTGTCCATGTGGTAGAGAATAAAAGAACATTTTCAGGAGAGGAATTCAAGGGTGCAACTGGAGCCACCAGTTGCTAAGGAGATTAGCACTGATAAAATTTAAAAAAAAAAAAAAAAAAAGTTGCCAATCCTCAAGACAATAGGAAAAAGATCCTATAGGTATTTTTGAAATATCTGAGGCCATCTCTCCCATCACAGACCCAGAGACCTTGGAGGAGAGAATGGTTTTGGGAGTGAAACCCGGGGCACCACTGTTCTGTGGTGCCTCAGGCTGCTGTCCCCTGCAATCTAGCTGCTCCAGTTGGAGCAGCCATGGCTCAAACAGCCATAGGTATGGCTCAGGCTACCACTCTGGAGGGTGCAAGTGTAAGCCTTGGTGATATCCATGTCCTCATGATGTTAATTCTGCAGGCCCACAGAATGCGAGAGCTATGGAGATGTGGCTTTCTCCATTGAGATTTCAAAGGATATATGAAAAAGCCCGTGGGCCCAGGCAAAGTCTTGTCACAGGTATAGAGCCACTGCACAGAACCTCTACTTAGGGACTGCCAACAAGAAATGTGGGGTTGAAAATGCCACAAAGAGTACCCACTGGGGCAATGCCTAGTGAAACCACAGGGTTAAGCTGCTGCTGGGACGCCAGAATTGTAGAGCCACTAGCAGCATGCAACCTAAGCCTGAAAAAGCTGCAGGCAGTCAACTCCAACCTATGAGAACAGCCATGTGGGCTGCACCCGGTAAAGAAATGGGGCTGGATCCTTCATGAATAGATTAATGACACCCTGTGAGGGTGAGTGAGTTCTCACTCTTGTGGGGAATAGGTATATTCCCAGGAAAGTAGGTTGTTAAGAAGCATCTGGCTTCCTCAGTTTCTCACTCTTTCTTCTGTTCTTGACATATGATCTTTTTGCATACACCCACTCACCTTCTACTTTCTGTCATGAGTTGAAGCAGCATGAGGCCCTCACCAGATGCAGGTGCCCAATCTTGAAATTTCCAGCCACCAGAATCATGAGCCAAATAAGCATCTTTTCTTTATAAATTACTCAGTTTCAGATATTCTGTTATAACAAAAATAAATGGACTAAGACAAACTAAGTTATATCATGGTGAATCCTTTTGGTTGCAAGAAACAGAAACTCCAACTTAACCTTAAGAAATTTATTCTTGCTTTTGCCAAATGTAAGACATCAGTTGTAACACACATCATTATTTTATGAAGTACTACAAAAAACCTGTAAATTAAACTGACACAATGCTAATAACTTAAAATTTTATTTTATACCTATTGCAAGAGAAATGAAAAATGTATTTAGATGTATATTTTATATATCACATACATATTATAAATACATATGTCTACACAACCATAAATCAAAATACGTTTTGATACACACAGTCATACACACATGCACGCACGCACAAACACACACACACAGTAAAATGTCTTCACTTTCAGAGTCTGAATCTTCAAACTCACTTTTAAAATTCAGAGCCATAAATATTGATGCTTTTTCCTCCCAATATCATCCTCTGTAGTATCGAAAGTACTGGTGATGTAACATTTCTTAAAAGATTGACCCACTATTGCCACTTGGATTTCCTTCTAAGCACTGATGATTATTATGCAAATTTAGATGCTGATACTTTCTTTGTTTTTTCAGAAGATGTCAATGGAAAGTTTTCAGATAGAAAGCAGTATTCTTACCCTAATACTCTTCAATGGTTTGTTGACTGAACTGTCAAGGGGCTGCAGTTGTCAGTCATATCACAGGGAATAGCAATCAAGTTGACATATGCATAGGCAATGACACCTATGTGAGGATGGCCCCTGGCCAACAGTGATGGTAAGGTATTACCATGGCAAAATATGTTCTGATTTCAGAGATGTTGAACTAATAAAAGAAAGTGTAACTTAGAATCAATGAAATTACATTTTCTTACTTAACAAGAAATCTGAAGATATCCTGTTTCTGGGCAGGTTAATCCAGTGGCTCAATGTCACCTTTTTGCTCAACCATCCTCAGCATGGTTTCCTGTGCTCATCTCACTGCTTTCATGGACCCAGAAGGCATCAGAGTTTCAGGTGTCATAAGGAAACGTGATATTCAGAGGAATAGGAGAGAGTATGGTGCTCCCAAGTGTCTCTTTTTATCGGCAAGCAAAACAATCCCTTTGGAGAACATTCTAGTCACATAGGAAGAAGAAAAAAAATGTATATCATTGTTCAGCTCTATTCCTTACTTTTGCAGAAATTGTCAATTAAAATGTTAATAAATCTTCAGGTTTGTCAAAAAATGTAAGAAAGCTAGATTTTTCTGTAGCATACTCTGACTTTAAAACATGCCTATAATCTGTCAGTCTCCATGCTGTTCCATGTTGCCCACATACAGCTTGGAAATTAAAAGAGCTTCAGTCCCAAAGTATTCAACAGTAGCCTAGGTCTGGGGGAATCCTGAATAGCAACACCTCCAGCAATTTTGCAAATGGAGCCTACATCTAGTTCTATGCATCTGAAGGACTGTGCAATACCAGCGGAGACATAGCTGGCCTCCAAGCAGGGGAAACAAGACCTATGCTAATGGACCCCTGCCTTTAAAATGGGCAGACTACTCAGAGATGGAACACTTTATAAAAGTCTCTTAAGGTTTCACTTGGAATTCCTTAAATTAGAATATCATCTGGTGACATCAAACTTGGCAAGGAGTCTTTGAAGTTACCCCCAGAGCAACTAGGAGTCATTCTAGCAGATGGCTCAGGCCCCACTCTCAGTGCCTGCCTTACTTCAGCTCAATAACCACTTTCCTGTGCACCCCCTTCAACTCCATGGCATCCCTGCCAGTCTCTCCCTAAACAACGGCCCTCCCCTGCCCTTGGTACTATCTCCAATCCTCATCAACTGTCACTTTCTGGCTCCAACCCCCTTTCATCTGGGCCTTCACTTGCTTCTCATTTGTGTGCCAACAGTTGTAAATTTTGCCTCCTGTTTACTTCAGCCATTCCATCATTGCAATTATTCCTGTAGTAACTTATGTAGAGATCTGTCCATTTTCCCCAGATCTTAATCTGGCTTCACTGTAGCTGCACAATCTCCACCACATCTGGAAAAAACTTGACATGTTCCACAACTAAAAATGAGCAGGTATTGGCTTATGGCCTAAACAGGCAAGGTTTTCATAAATGTAAGTAGCGGAAAGAAAAATACCTTCTTTCAAGCATGATTTCCTTCCTTCCTTCTTCCCTCCATTCCTCATTGCCTCCACTTCCTTCTTTTCTTCATCTCCTCCTTCTTAATGAGTCTCATATTTTGAATATTGAAAGTATACAAAAAATTTAGGCTTATACTTAAAAAATAAGAAAAAAAGAATTAAAACCCAAATTACCATGTTTCCACCACCACAAAAATATTACTATGAATATTTTAGTGTACACTCTCCCAGTTATTTTTTTTTTCTACTTCCACTTTTACTGATTGATTGACATTTTACTTTTTGGTGGTTTTATTTTTGTATGGTCGAAATTATCAAGCAGCTTTCTTACATAAAATCAAGTAGTTTTCCTAGATACACATCTATGAAAATTTAGTTGTAAAAATTATACCATTAATAATTATATACAGCATTCAATTAAAGCAAGAATATATATTCTGCCCTTCTACACTGTAATGAAAGACAGGAATATTTTTAGTCACTTGTTTATACTCTCACAGTTCTTTTTCAGTAGTCACTCTGTAAAAATTTGCTGAATGAGTCAATATTCCAAAAGATAAAAATTCACATACATTAAGTAAGTGCCATTCTCACTAATTTTGAATACTCTTCAACGTTGCTTAACCTAATTTAGATCTCTTACCTGCTCAGATTTGAGTTGAAGACTCCACTTTATCCTAAATATATATTGTTTCTTCCTTAAATTAGAATATCATCTGAGGACATTTACACAGCACCAGGATTTTAACCCCTTCACAAGTGTCAAAGCCAGAATCTGGCACATAGTAGGTACTGAAAACATGTTTGTCTTTGCAGCCTTCATTGTAACTGTTACTTCTCTAGGCAAGAATATCTTGTTTTTTAAGTGTCTTGAGGAATCTGTGCTCTTGTTACTTAATTACCCAGGCTCTCTCCCTTACTCCCAGTGTGAAAAGGAAGGATGATTGAATCCATATTTCCATTGGATTGAATCCATGTTTCCACTGAATGAAAAGATATTTAAAACTTGCAGTATTTTCTATTAATAGAATAAACTCCCAAAGCAGAGGGGAAAAAAATTATCTTCTCGAAGAAAACACACAGGCATACACACATGCACACACACAAACACACACACACACCACACTCCTTACAAGAGGTATTTCCATCTCCTGAGTGTTTACATTTCATTTCTCATGTTAAAATAGACACTAAAAATAAGTTGTGTCAAACAACGCTTAGCATTGCAAAACCAAGTGCCCTACAACTTAGTTTTTAAAAATCTATCTAAATGGAAATTAATGAGATCTCAAAGAGAAATTAAAATCAATTTTACCTAAGCATTCTTGTTCGTATTTTCTTGAGAGTTCTTAGTTTCAGAATTAGATACCCTTATAGATTTTTCACAAAGTTGTCTAAATTTACATACAGCTAAATTTTCTCACATAGACCATATTGATCAGCAACGAAGAGGTCGGGGAACTGGGTTGGTAATGGCACCCCATTCTCCTCTCCATGGACTGTTTGTTTGCTATTCTATTTAGCTACTGGGTATTCCCCCATTAAATAAACTAGCAGACAAAAACGACTTTGCTGTATCTGACAAAGCAGTAACACGCATTTATTTGATCTGCTAATCCCAAAGCTAAAGTGTGAATGTAGTGGGTTTTCAATCAAATCCTCAATATGCTGAGCAGCCGGCCCAGGACATGCAATTCTTTGAGTCACACAGGCCTGCCTTGGTTTGCAGCTACTGCCTCAATTTCACAGAACCATAGAATTTTAGAGCTGGAAGAGACCTTAGAATATTTGTGACTTGACCTCCTAGCCACTTTAAAACCATTGCTCGAAAACATTGTACTTGGTTAACTTTTCTATTGCTACATCCTTACGTTCGTTACACCAAATGAAACAAAGCTCTGTTCTAGATGCTTTTATGGGGAAGCTTATTAAAGGGTTGTTTGGAAAGTTTGGGTGAATTTTTGAGCCTTTTACAAACACTGACCAAGAAATTATTTTCTGCAAGTGAGGAAGCTCAGAGGAGAGGAAGAAGGAAAGGAAACCAATCTTTGTTGAGTACCTAATAGGTTCCAGGTGACTGACTTAAACAGCATCTCTTTTGATGCAAGCCTTCAAAGATAACTATTGTCTCCATGTGAAGAAACTGAGACCCAAAGAGTTTAAAAGTGACTTGCTCAACATCTCAGTCCGTGAGCAATAAAGCTGAGATTTAAACCCAGGGCTACCAGACTGCAGATAAGGCTAATGTTCCTTTTATTATACTACACTGTTTCCCTTGTTTTATTGAAATATCTAAATAGAAAACACCATGGGCCTCCACATAGCTGCACAGGCTTGGTCGACACTTTTCTTGAGGTGAATCTTCAAAGCAACTTGTTCAAATATCTAAAGAAAAGGGGCTCATATTTTCTTGTATTTGGCTTCTTGTATTTGGCTACTATCAAAAATCATAGCTTAGCTTGGCCTATCTTTAAACATTCTCAGAACACTTACATTGGCCTACAATTGGGCAAAGGCATGTAACACAAAGTCTATTTTATAATAAAGTGTTGCAGATCTCATGCAGTTTATTGAATATTATACTGAAAGTGAAAAACAGATTGGATGTATAGGTATTCAAAGTACAGTTTCTATTATATTTCTAATGCATATTGCTTTTGCACCATTATAAAGTTGAAAAATCCTTAAGTCAAATTATCATAAGTCAGGGACCATCTGCAGTTGAATAGCACTGCCTTGTATGGTGGTTCCTTTGCATCAGAAAACAGTGTTTACCCATTTAGAAGCTGTCTAATGTTGTTCTAGACCCTACCTGAAAATTCTAGGAGTACAAGAAACAAGACCAGCCAAAGGTAGATGCTGAGTTTCCACAGAGGTTTCTGATAACGAGGCCTTCTCACATGTAGGCAAGTTGATGGCTGGAGAGCTTTCTGGCAACACAGAAATAGGTTTTTTACTGATGTTCAAGATGGCTCCGAAATCAGTACCATCAACACAGTCTGGTCATTCCTCCACTCCAATTTATACTTAGACAAAGAAAGAGAGTGACATCTTTCCCCTTACCCCAACCTGCCAGAAAGAAAAGGAAAAGAAAAGAAAAGAAAAAAAGACAAAGTTAGTTAATGGGATCTCTCCTTTCTGGACCCAGAATCCAGAAACAAACAATAAATATCTTCATGTTCTCTTATAGTACTCTGCAAAACTGATGATTACTTGCAATTTTATTTGGATCAGATTCTACCTCATTTCTTTTTGACCCATTTCCACCTCAAATTGGTACAAACACTATTACAAGGTTCAGTACAGAAAGCTGCTTGGAAAATGTAAAGTGAAGTCAGTCTAGATATTGAAAACACCCAGCCAGTCTCCAAATTTATATTGAAAATCAAAAGTTGGTTGTAAGGTTGAAGTCATTGAGTATGAATTCTTTTCCAATAGTCATTGTCAAATAGGCACTTAATCACCGCATTTCTTCAAGCTTACCACTTGGCTAAGATAAAGTCATACGAGAACTAAGATAAAGTTCTTACCAGCTAGGGTTCTGCAATACTCACAATAGATCGTGCTCTATCAATGAAAAATCATGGTTGTTACCAAGAATAGGGCTTCTTGTTTATTTATCTTTTTATCTTCTCATTCTTTGACACCTCCCTTTTCTGCCCTATTTAAGTCCCTTGCTCACCCTGGGCTGCCTCCTCCCTGGCTTAGCACCACCTGACTCTGGACCACTCCAAACCCTCATCTTTGCCCACATACCAGGTTTAGTTCTGCCTACCCGTGGAAAGATGAACATCTTCCCTTTTCATCCAGTGAGAGAGTGCAGTGGACACTTAGCTGTCTCTGCTTCTGGGATTCAGTACTCACTATCTGTGAAAGGGTGACCCTTTTACTAAGACAGGTAACTCACTTTACTCAGGATTACTGACTTTTCTTCAATCCTTTTAACTCCTTTCTCAATACATCCAACTGAAGTCAGGTCACATGATTTAAAAACCTGGGCTGTGTAGCTGGTAAGCAGTAATCTATTTTTCGTCACCCTTTGGAAGTGTTTCTTGTTGATGGTTTTCACTCTGTGACCCAAATAATAAGCATTCCTCTTAGGCAACGGCTGAAACAAGCTGAGGAGATTCTGTGCTCACACAGTAGCAGGCATGGTCTTAATCAGAAAATATTCAGCTTATGTTTTTAGTTAGCTACAGAAGATGAAGTTGAGAAATTCAAGAAATATGTTGAATGCCAGATAAGAAAAACCATTAATGAGGGGGAGAGAGAGAATTTCTTTTTAAACATTCTTGCTAAATCATTTTGACTGTGAAATAAAAGCAGACCACTAGAATATGGAAATATTCAAATTTGTGGTTTTATTAGGGTATATTTAGATTTTTCAAACAGTAGGCTATTTTTTCAAAGTTCTTGACTCAGCAAAATAGGAATGCACTTGGCCAACCACTTTTTCCTTCTCCAATTTAGACCCATTTGTGTTACAAATGGAAATTTAATCTGTACATTTATGATTCATTTGTGCTTAACTTGTCAAAATGTTAAGAGCTGTTTGAAATAAAAGAAGTCTTTGGATTTTGATGCTTACGTAAGTTTTTTCTCCTCAGACTCAGAAAGCTGTGCTTCTGCAGAGAATCAACAATCTTATACCCTATAGGCATATACATCATATATGAGAAATTGCAAAGCTCAAGTAGATCACAGATCTTTTGCTCTTACTTTGAATTTCAATCTACAGGTGTACATATTCAAGTCTTAAATTTAATTTTTTAATTAAATTAAAAATTAATAAATTTAATTTTTTTCAAGCAAATCATGTAAATAGTGATTTTTCTTATATGAAATTCCTAACTTATTATTTTCCCTGCAGGATCACTGTGCAATGTTGTTCAAGTTGTGTACTATACAAATCTGGGAACCATCATTCTGAAAAACAGCACAATCATTCATAGTGTGTCTGTTTTCTTGCATTCTTAACTCTTGTTTTCTTCAACTCAAATTCAGGCAAGAGCATCATCTAAGAATATCACCAAACTGCAATATCTTATTGACTAGACCAAAATTTTTATCTTGATTTGCCAAATTTGCAAGAACTCACAGGGGCTTCACCATATTATTCTACCTTGCTTAGTGCCTGGTAAATTTATAATCAGGCTTTGGGTGTAATTCAGTTAATTATTAGATTTTTCTTTGGAGAAGTTCCTTTACCTCTTGGAATCTTTATGTCTCCAGAAGAAAAATCTGGATAACTTTATCTACCTCAGAGAACGTCAGTTGTGTGGAGTTAGCCAAGATGCCAAGGTAGGGTCACCTTAAGTGATCAGTTTGAATGGCCCACAGAGTATGGGATATGGTTTGGATCTGTGTTCCTACCCAAATCTCACGTTGAACTGTAATCCCCAATATTGGAGGTGGGGCCTAGTGGGAGGTGATCGGATCAGGGGAGTGGATTTTCCCTTTGGTACTATGTTGCAATAGTGAGTGATTTTTCATGAGATCTGGTTGTTTAAAAGCATGTAGCACCTCCCAGCTCCCCATTACCAGAAAGGGGTCCCAATCTAGACCCCAAGAGAGGGTTCTCGGATCTCACCCAAGAAGAATTTGGGGCGAGTCCATAGAGTAAAGTGAAAGCAAGTTTACTAAGAAAGTGAAAGTATAAAAGAATCGCTACTCGGTAGGCAGAGCTGTGGCTTGAGTTTCTGGCCTAAGGATACTTAGAGTTATCTCTTGATTATATGCTAAACAAGGGGTGGATTATTCACAAGTTTTCTGGGGAAGGGATGGGCAATTCCCGGAGATTACAGTTCCGCCCCTTTTTAGACCATATATGGTAACTTCCAGATGTTGCCATGGCATCTGTAAACTGTCATGGTGCTAGTGGGAGTGTCTTTTATCAAACTAATGCATTATAATTAGCATATAATGAGTAGTAAGGATGACCAGAGCTCACTCTCATCACCATCTTGGTTTTGGTGGGTTTTGGCTGGCTTCCGTATTGCAACCCATTTTATCAACAAGGTCTTTATGGACTGTATCTTGTGCCAACCTTCTATCTCATCCTGTGACTAAGAATGCCTAACCTCCCAGGAATGCATCTCAATAAGTCTCAGCCTTATTTTACCCAGTCCCTATTAAAGATGAAGTTGCTCTGGTTCAAACACCTCTGACATCTCACCTTTCATGCTCCTGCTTTGGTCATGTAAGATATGCCTGTTTCTCCTTCTCCTTCCTCCATGACTGTAAGTTTCCTGAAGCCTCCCCAGAAGCAGAAGCCACTATGTTGTCGGTACAGCCTGCAAAACTATAAGTGAATTAAACCTCTTTTCTTTATAAATTACCCAGTCTCAGGTATTTCTTTATAGCAGTGTGAAAATTGGCTAATACAGATTTTGGTTCTAAGGAGTGGGGCATTGTTTTAAAGATACCTGAAAATGTAGAAGCAGTTTTAGAATTGGATAATGGGAAGAGTTTGGAACAGTTTGGAGGGCTCAGTAAACAGGAAGATGAGGGAAAGTTTGGAACTTCCAAGAGACTTCTTAAATTGCTGTGACCAAAATGCTAATAGTGATATGGACAATGAAGTCCAGGCTGAGAAGTTCTCAGATGGAAATGAGAAACTTATTGGGAGCTGAAACAAAGGTCACTTTTGTTATATTTTAGCAAAGCATTTGGAGGCATTGTGACCCTACCCCAAGGATCTGTGAAACTTTGAACTTGAGAGAGATGATTTGGGATATCTGGCAGAAGAAATTTCTGAGCAGCACAGCATTCAGATGTCACCTGACTACTTCTAACAACCTACGCTCATATATATGAGCAAAGGAATTACCTGAAATTAGAACTTATATTTAAAAAAAAGCATAACATACAAGTTTGGAAATTTCGCAGCCTGGCCATGTGTTAGAAAAGAAAAGCCCATTTTCAGGGGAGAAATTCGAGCAGGCTGCAGAAATTTGTATAACTAAAGGGAAGGCAAATGCTAATAGCCAAGACAATGGGGGAAAAAGCCTTGAAGCCATTTTAGAGACTTTCATGGCAGCTCCTCCCATCACAGGCCCAGAGGCCTAAGAGGACTGAATGGTTTCCTGGACAGACCCAGGGCCCCACTGCCCTTTGCAGCCTCAGAACACAGCTCCCTGCATCCCAGTTGCTCCAACTCCAGCCATGGTTAAAAGTGGCCAAGGTACAGCTTGGGCCCCTGCTTCAGAGGATGCAAGTCATAAGCCTAGGTGGCTTCCATGTGGTGTTAAGCCTGTGGGTGCACAAAGTGCAAGAGTTGAGGCTTGGGAGCCTTCACCTAGATTTCAGAGGATGTGTGGAAACACCGGAATGTCTAGGCAGAAGCCTGCTGCAAGGGTGGAGCCCTCATGGAAAACCTCTACTAGGTCAGTGGAGAGGAGAAATGTGGGGTTGGGTGCCCCACACAAAGTCCCCACTGGGGCACTTCTTAATGGAGCTATGAGAAAACAGCCACCATCTTCCAGACCCCAGAATGACAGATCCACCAACAGCTTGCACCTTGCACCTGGAGAAGCCACAGGTACTCAATATCAGCCCTTGAGAACAGCCTCAGGGGCTGAACCCTATAAAGCCAAAGGCATAGAGCTGCAGAAGGCTCCAGGAGCCTACGTCTCACACCAGTGTGCCCTGGCTGTGGGGCGTGGAAGTCAAAGGAGATTATTTTTGTGCTTTTAGATTTAACGATTGCCCTGCTGGGTTTGGACTTGAGTGGGCCTGCAGCCCCTTTCTTTTGGCCAATTTTTCCCTTTTGGAATGGGAGTGTTTACCCAAATCTTGTACCCCGATTGTATCTTAGGAGTAACTAACTTGTTTTCAATTTTACAGGCTCATAGGCAGCAGGGACTTGTCTCACATAAAACTTTGAACTGTGGACTTTGGAGTAAGTGATGAAATGAGCTAAGGCTTTAGGGGAACTTAGGGGTAATACATTATTGGGAAAATATGATTGTATTTTGAAATGTGAGAAGGACATGAGATTTGGGAGGGGCTGGGGCAGAATGATACGGTTTAGATCTGTGACTCTGCCCAAATCTCATATTGAATTGTAATCCTCCCTATTGCTGGAGGTGGGGCCTAGTGGGAGGTGATTGGATCATGGGGTTGGATTTTCCTCTTGGTACTACATTGCAACGGTGAGTGAGTTCTCATGAGATTTAGTTGTTTAAAAGTGTATAGCATCTCCCCTACCCTCTTGCTCCTGCTCTGGCCATGTAAGATGTGCTTGCTTCTCCTTCACCTTCTGCCATGATTATACATTTCCTGAGGCCTCCCCAAAAGCAGAAGCCTCTATGCTTCCTGTACCGACTACAGAACTGTGAGCCAATTAAACCTCTATTATTTATAAATTATCCGGTCTCAGATATTTCTTTATAGTATTGCAAGAATAGACTAATACAGTAAGTCACAGAGAATGAGGAAGGAGTCTGTGCTTGCAACTGTCAGGTAGAAGGAGGGGGTAGGTCAGAAACTCTTTGGAGATGGCCAATTGGTGTAGCAAAACTGGGCTGACTGATGGTGGAATAGAGACTGGTGTTAGGTCACGGCAAAGTGCTCGAGGACAGGACCAGATACCAGTGAGTAAAATAGGAGCTGTGAATGCTGAGGGGCTGCAGGGCTTTCCTTCCACACGAGACCTAGCTCGCCTTGCTGAACTGGTGGCAGCCTTGTTAAAAAGGCTGAATAAGGGGAGACAATTATAAGAGTTAAAGAATATGATGCTTTTAATGTTCCCTGCATAGTCTTGAACTTAACAAGAGATCAACAGATGTTAATTCCCTTTAGCCCTTTGTAGGGCATAGATTCATTTCACTTGGGGTAGGGAGATGAGGGGGGACCATTATGGAGGACCTAATTCATGAACACAATGGGCATATGCTGGGTATTTCGGTCCTCCCTAGGTTGTTTCATTTTGGAATCTGCCTTGCCTCACTTTATCTGGAGGACTCTAGAGGACCTCACAATCATGTGATCCTGCATTGACAACCACAGTGGAAGAAATGTAATCTAAGCTGACCAGCATATCCTTTCTCACTGGATACATATTGGTCTAATAGTGGGCATGATCCAAACAGAGTCACTCAGAGCACTTTTGCAGCAACTAATTGGATGCTGAGAGAGAAAGTATCTCTGCTTCTGAGAGAGGCCCCACCTGTTAGGGTCCAAATTAAAGGAAAGCAAAGTCTGTAGATTTAGAGAAAGACAGATATCACTGGATCCTATTGTGCCTGAAGCCCTAGACTTTTCAGTTATGCAAACAATTCATTCTCTTCTTTTGCTTAAATTAATTTAAATTAGGTATCTCTCCCTTATAATCAATAGATCTAACAATTCTATAGGGATTATCCTTGGATATTAAACTTTGCCATAGCATATATAAGAAAATATATCATTTCCCTCTTTTCTAAATAGATTTTAATCTAAACTATTTTTTTTTTTTTTTTTTTTTTTTTTTTTTTTTTTTTTTTTTTTTTTTGAGATGGAGTCTGGCTCTGTCACCCGGGCTGGAGTGCAGTGGCCGGATCTCAGCTCACTGCAAGCCCCGCCTCCCGGGTTCACGCCATTCTCCTGCCTCAGCCTCCCGAGTAGCTGGGACTACAGGCACCCGCCACCTCGCCCGGCTAATTTTTTTTTTGTATTTTAGTAGAGACGGGGTTTCACCGTGTTAGCCAGGATGGTCTCGATCTCCTGAACTCGTGATCCGCCCGTCTCGGCCTCCCAAAGTGCTGGGATTACAGGCTTGAGCCACCGCGCCCGGCCTAAACTATTTTTAAAAATTCAATTAGGCATTTCTATGCTGTACCATTGAACCAGTTATTGGGATTTTTTAAGAGGCACGCTGGGAACACTCCATATGTTCACCATATAATAATCCTTCTGTCCTGTGGGAAGATGAGGGCACTGGCAAGTATACTCCCAGCCAGTGAGAATATCACCAGGCTGATGTGGGCACAGACCCTGTCTGTTTCCAGAATCCCAGGTGCCCTGGAAACTGAGGGAGCATGCCGAGTTGAGATTCAATCTTACCACAGGGCAAGAAAGGCTGCAAGTAAGGGTCCAAATGACTTGTCTTTAAAAAGAAGAGCATAGAGGCCTATATCTGGAGCCTGGGCATGGAGTCAGAAAATTGAGAAATTAAAAAGTCAGTGGACAGCAGATTCTATAAGTAGAACAGGAGAGTAGGCATGAGATAAAGCCACATCACTGCTGGACCTATATGCCCTTCAAAGTACAGTGTGGATTAAGGACTATGGAACTAAAAAGCAAGAACAAGGGCAGACATCCATAGGTCATGCATTGTTAACTAGCCTATCATTGCAGTGTAACCACACAAATAGAACACATTCTTATAGAGAGAATGTGCTCATCCATTTACTAATTTTTAACACATATTTTTATTATAATCAATTACATATTACACATTTACCATGTACAGAGTGTGGTGCTAGTAGACGGGATAGAGACAAACACAAGAAGTGGTCTTTGCTTTCCAGGAGCCACCACCTAAGCAGGCTTGTCTAGATATGAGCGCAGATAGCTAGCGTGTGAAACATTGTGTGACAATTAGATGTCACTCCCAAAATTGAAACAGCAATGGCCACAAAATTTCTAAGGAGGCAGACATTATTCTTGGGTGATCAGAGGAGACTTCCTTGAAGTTGGGGGATAAAGTGGGTGAGTCACAGTGATGAAGGGAGCCGCATGAGTTTGGAAAGCAAACTGAGCTCTGCCACTTGCAGTTACGTGGCTTTGGCATGTATTTAGCTTCTCTGAATCTCATTTTCCTCCTTTGTAAATGAATAATTCTACTTCAAATATCCAAGGTTAGGGTCAAGATGAAATAAGATCACTTAGGTGTGCCTGAGAATAGGCCAGGAGAGGGGAAGGCGCTGCCCAGTGCCCCTGATCCAGCTGAGGGAACACAGCAGGATCGCATACCACGAGAGGCCTGGGCCATGGCTCTGGACTCAAACAGCTTCAAAGTGGTTCCCAGACGGGCTCAGGAGAGCAAAATGACCTAGAGTGACACAAACAGACCTTGTGAATGGGAGTAAGGGACATCCCAGCAGCTGGTGGGGCAGGAGATCAACAATCCTTCCCATTTCACCTCTAAGTTCTGATAGGATTTACGTGATGCTGAGGACCAGATGCCAAAGCCTCCCTGTCCTCCAACAGCTTCATGCTTGACACCAGCAATATCCCCAAAGAACTTAGATATTCCTCCAAGGAAAATGGGGGCAGAAACCCTGAATTAGCTGAAAACAAGTTCCTGGCACCAGGCAGGGGCTCAAAAATAGGAACCAAGCTATTCAAGAATATGTGGAAGGTAATATTGCTTGGACACTGCAGCTTATGAATTATAATTTACACTAACTAATTCAACATATATTTGTTCTCTTTTTCTTTTCTCTTTCCCCAACATTTCCAAGAATGGACAATTCTGAATAAAATCCATGAAAGCAGAGAACTATCCAGTACAAATAGCCTTTCACAGGTCTGCCTTTATGGCTGTGAAAATAATTCAAAGAACACATTTCTCCTAATGGCAGGAAAGATGTTTTACTGCCTCATAGAAAGGACATTACATTTAAAAAAAAAATCATTTCTGTATACCTCCATCTATGGCTTCTTATACCAGGGTAGTTGACACAATTGTGAGTCATCTGTGACCAATTTTTGGAAGCTGTGAAAATGGAACCAAGTGTCCACTTATCCACACGTGGAGTATGTGTACTCCAGGGAGGTGGAAATGTCTCTTTCACTGGTGACATTTAAGAAAATGACAGGGACAGCTATCACTCAGTGTGGGTTGGCTGCACAGCCGCCCGAAGGCAGCATCACTGTTGCTGAGAGCAGGGATGGGAGGGCTCCCAGAGCTTGAGGAAATAGGTCCGGGTTGACAGCAGCAGCTGGTTTGCTCTGCCTTCCCCACACCCATCTTCACCCTGACCCTCGTCTGGGCTCCCTGCCCTCACTCCTGTTTCCTCTTGGACTGCAACATCAGCTCCTCTTCCTCCCTTTGACTTCCTCCATTCCTCTCTCAAGTTGCCAGGAACACAAATCCCAAATGCCTCCCTAAAAAAGAAAAACCAAGAAAACTTTCCAGGCTGAGAAGTGGTAGAAACATTAAAAGCCTTACTCTTGATTTTCCCAAATTTAGCTTTGTTAACCCCAGATGCAGAGACTTTGTGTTAGACTGTGGGCAATTTGGAGTCTGCGTTAGTTTCCTGAGCTTAATTTAATGAAGGCAGATAAATGCTATTGTAATTCTGAAAATGTCTTCACTCCTTATTTATCTGGTATCATCAGAAATGAACTGATATATATACCAGTTAGTTTTATGGATGATTGATCTTTACCCTCCAAATATAAAAATTTCTTTTTCATCTAAAACGTATTCTGCATTTCCTTCACTTAATGAGCACACCCTATTTAGAATTATCCCCACATTCCTTGGTCATCCAGGGCCACTGCATCAGATTTCAGCAGCTGAATGGTGCTGAACTAAATTTGTGCACTCAAGGAGTTTGGGCTGGAAGTCCCCACACTAAATGTATGCAGACCCCTGTGCTGATCTAATTAGCGAGGCATCTGCCTGTCACAGCCCATGCAAGAGAGTTGCACAGACAGAACTACGGCTGGGCCGAGTCAATATCAGGGTTTCTCCCTGATGGTAAGAAACTATGAACCATCGGGGACAGGAGAGCAGGCAGTAGGAGAGTAAAGTCTGGGACAAAACCAGACTAAGGAGCAAAATCAAGAAGGTAAATGCAGGAAGATCCAAAGGACAGATATAGAACCAGGTAAAGGATGGAGGAGGTGAGAGTAACAAAAGCCAAGTGCCCATGAAGTCTGGAGATCCATTTGTCTGCAGTCTGCTGCATTGCCTAGACTTTATTATTTATTTATTTATTTATTTATTTATTTATTTATTTATTTTTTTTTTTTTTTTTTTTTTTTTTTTTTTTTTTTTTTTTTTTTTTGAGACGGAGTCTCGCTCTGTCACCCAGGCTGGAGTGCAGTGGCGCAATCTCAGCTCACCGCCACCTCTGCCTTCTGGGTTCAAACGATTCTCCTGCCTCAGCCTCCAGAGTAGCTGGGATTACAGGTGTGCAGCACCACACCTGGCTAATTCTTGTTTTGTTTTGTTTTGTTTTTTGTTTTTTATTTTAGTAGAGATGGGGTGAAACCACATTGGTCAGGCTGTTCTCAAACTCCTAACCTCAGGTAATCCAACCACCTCGGCCTCCCAAAGTGCTGGGATTACAGGCGTGTGCCACCGCGCCCAGTCATGCATTGCCTAGACTTTATTGGCCCTTCTTGCATGGTCACTTCTGCTCTGGAAGCTTCTTAAAGGGTTCTTATGATTTTGGACGCTGACATTGAGATTGTCTTTATCTTCATCGCAGATCGCTGATTCTCCAAGTTGGGTCCTCTAGCAGTCTCCCTCAGTCCTCACTGCTTCCAACCTGATGCCAGCTGTGCTGGGGAACGAATGAAGGGTGCCAGGAAAACACACATACACACACACACACAGGCAAACAACAACACAGGCACCCCAGCTTGTGAATCAGTTGTCCTACTTTCACCTGCACTTTGAATTCAGCATGTCAGATGCTGGCTGGGCTCCAGTGTCCTCTCATACACCATGGTGCGTGTCCTTTGAGAAATTTGTTTTCCCCTCACCACACCAAAGAATATTTCACGTGTTTATCAAGTCACAGCTGTGTTCCAGGTGGCGTTTCTGGAGGGTAAAAGCAAAACAAAATTCATTCTCCACCCTAAAGCTAGAGTGGTATTTTTCCAGTGTTTTAATACAAATCTGATTATGTAACTCCCTTTCAGCAGCATGCCATTGTCCTTAGAATAACGTTCAAAATGCTTTGTTAGTCTCCGCTCACCAGCTAGGCTCAGCCAGCTAACTGTAGGTACCCAGCTCAGGCCCTCAAACCAGCCCTGCCCTCTCCCAACCCTGCCCAGGGCCTTGACACCCACAATTCCCTCTGCCTGATGAGGCAGCTACTCCCATGCCAAAAAACAAAAATTAACAAAAAAAGCCTTCAGGTCTCAGCTTAAATGTCAGTTTCTCCAAGAAACCTTTACGGGCCCTTAAAAAGACCAAATCTCTTAATTTGTCCAATCAGGCTCTCGCCCCAGCCCCAAACCCCTCACTCCTGCGATCACTTATTCAATGCTAGATTCTAATCTCCATGAGGATAGTGACGGGGCAGATGAAGGTTTTGTGGTGCCTGCAGCTTCTACAGTGTAGGGAGGAGACTGGTTCTTCAAGAACAATACAAAAATACCTCACTTTGCATATTTTACCAAAAAATTTATGATCATGTGAATGCATCTTAAAGCATCTCCCAGAACCTTGGAAGGGGCTGTGCTAGCGAGGGGACCCGAAGCTCAGCTTTCTTCTGTTTCATGAGGAATGCACCTCTGGGTGGGTGGAAACTGTATTTGAATTATTCACTGCTGTGCCCCAAGCACCTGACACATAATTTATTTAAGTGACTATTATTGAGTAATTTTCTAATCACTGAATAAAGCAAAGTAGAAATTATAAAATCTACATTTGTTGAATATTAAAGTAAAAATTGTAACATCCACATTTATTGAATATTAAACCAGTGTAGATTTACCAATAGAACCACAGTCATGTGTCACTTAACTATGGGAACACATTCTGAGAAATATGTCCTTAGGTGATTTCATTGTTGTGCAAACATCATAGAGTGTACTAACACAAATCTAGATGGTACAGCCAACATCTAGACTATATAGTTTGTAACTCCTAGGTTACAAACCTGTACAGCATGTTACTATACGGAACACTGCAGACAACTGTAACACAACAATTGGTATTTGTGTATCCTGACATCTCTACATATAGAAAAGGTACAGTAAAAATACTATATACAGGATATAAAAATGGTAAACCTGTATAGGGCACTTACCATGAATGGAGCTTGCAAGACTTGAAGTTGAATCAGCAAATGAGTGGTGAGTGAATATGATGGCCTAGTATATCACTGTACACTACTGTAGACTTTACAGACACTGCACATTTAGACTAAGCTATATTTACTTTTTAAAATTTCTCTCTTCAATAGTAAATTAGCTTGAGCTCACTGTAACTTTTTACTTCATAAACATCCTTTTTTTTAACTTTGTCACAGCTGAAAACACAAAGACCTTGTACAGCTGTACAAAAATATTTTCTTTCTATGTATTTTTATTCTATAAGCTCTTTTCTATTTTTTTAAATTTTTAAAACTTTTTGTTGAAAACTAAGACATAAACACACACGTTAGCTTAGGTCCACACAGGGTCAGGCTTATTAACACGTTGCTGGGTAATAAGAGTCTTTCAATTCCATTATAATCTATGGGACCACCGTGGTATATGCATCATTGACCAAAACATTATTATGTGGCATTACTGTATGTTATCCCATTAAGAATGGAAGAAGCATAAGGGCTCCCTGAGGGTTAGGCAGACCTGGTATGAAAAGAAGAGACTTGATCCTTTATCCCCAGTGAGAGAAGGTTCCTGAATAGGATTGTAAGTGTGCTATGCCTGCCCTGCTTTCAAGCTGATTCTCATCTTTTGTCCTGACTCCAGGTGAAAAAAGTTTGATATTCTGTAATGATGAGTTATTCATTAGGGATTCATGATGAACCTACGTTACTTGTAAAGTTGAGAATATATTTTTCTACGTTCATGTCTCTGGGAGAGGGCCCTGACATTCATCAAATTCTCAAATAATACGAGACCCCAAAACATTAAAAATTACTGCAGATTAGTCCGGGGAGATAACCCAGAGTAATGGAGATGTCCTAACAACTCATAGCAGGCTCATAGCTCAGCTCTACTTCTTAATTAATAAGGATCTTCACAATTCCATTGTGAGTCTATTCAAATGTGTAATGGGGCAACTACTGCTCATTTACATGATATCTCAGTCCATTTTGTGCTGCTATAACAAAATCTACAGGCTGGGTAATTTATAATGAACAGAAATGTATTTCTCATACTTCTAGGGGCTGGGAAGACCAAGATAGAGAGACCATCCATCATTTTAAGAGAATTTATTCTACATCGAACTCCTGACCTCAGGTGATCCACCTGCCTCGGCCTCCCAAGGCGCTGGGATTACAGGCAGGAGCCACCGCACCTGGCCTGAAATTTTCATTCTTAATGGAACATCATCATTCTGGGCACACATAGGTCTGATAGTTTCACATTACAAACCAAGATAGAAGGTCTTCCTACTGTGTCACCCTGTGGCACAAGGGCAAACAAAGTGACGGAGAGAGCAAGATGAGGCTAAATTTGGCCTTTTATAATGAATTCACTGCTGTGATAACAGCGTTAATCCATTTATGAGGGATCCGCCCCCACAATGCAAACACCTACCATGAGGTCCCACCTTCCAACATCATGGCCCTGGAGATCAAGTTTCCAACATGAAAACTTTGGGGAACACATTCAAACCATAGGACAAGGTGTCTATAAAAGTACATATATATGCTTATAATGTGTGTGTGTGTGTGTGTGTGTGTGTGTATACACACACATATTGTCTTGGCCAGTTTCTGTCTCAGAGTGCACACTCCATACATGTCTGTTCTCTTCTAAACAAATAGTTCCTCATTGCTCGAGTATAATTTCTGTACTGTAATATAAATGATTTAAGAGTAATGCATTCATTTACCCACCCATGATTTTAAGAGAATGTATTCCACATCTGCTATGTGCCAGATAGTGAGCTGTGCACTGGGAAGGGGATGGAGTAGATCACTAAAATGATTTGAAGAAATGAAAACAAATCACATAAACGGGAAAAAAATAAGAAGTAGTTCTGAAAATCTCCCACCTCAATGATTATGTATTCTGTCTTGGAGGTGAGCCTGTTGGCGGTCTACGTTATTTCAAAAATATCTGCATAAAAATGGAAAAATACAGTCAGTCATGTGGCTTTTTATGCAAAGGACACCCATCATCCAAATGTCTCCGCGTATTCATGTGTTCAGTGTTATGTAGATAACCATTCTGAGGGATTTAAATTTTCTTTCCTTTTTTTTTTTTTTTGAGATGGAGTTTCACTCTTGTTGCCCAGGCTGGAGTGCAATGGCATGATCTCGGCTCACCATAACCTCCGCCTCCCAGGTTCAAGCGATTCTCCTGCCTCAGCCTCCTGAGCAGCTGGGATTACAGGTCTACGCCACCACACCCAGCTAATTTTGCGTTTTTAGTAGAGATGGGGTTTCTCCATGTTGGTCAGGCTGGTCTCGAACTCCCGACCTCTGGTGATCTGCCTGCCTCAGCCTCCCAAGGTGCTGGGATTACAGGTGTAAGCCACCGCATCAGGCCTGAAATTTTCATTCTCAATGGAACGTCGTCATTCTAGGCACACATAGGTCTGATAGTTTCATGTTACAAACCAGCAAATATCCTGTCTTTGACACAAGCCAAGTGCAACTGGTTCTTGCAAAACAAAACAACAAAAATGTAATGAGAAATTGTAAAAATAAATGACTATTAAAACCAACATAAAATTAGTCTGTCTCTCTCTCTCTCTTTCCCTTTCTCACTCACTTTTTCTCTCTCTCTGTCACACACACACACATGCTAACCATCCTGCTGCATCTCCTGCTTCCCCTGACTCCCCACAGCCAATCCCTCCATCATCCCCAGATCAGTGAGGCTTCCCCAAGTACACAAGTGCTGACCAGTGTCCCTCCTACACATCCACACACACTAAGGTTTGCAGATGAAATACAGGATGCCCAGTTAAAGTTGAATTTCAGATAAACAACAAGTAAATTTTTAGTGTATCTAGATATTGCATGGGACACACTCATACTAAAATCATTCTTTGTTTAATCGAAATTTAAATTTCACTGAACATCCTGTATTTTTATTAGCTAAATCTGGTGGCCTCATCTCCATCCCTTCCTGGAAACATGGGCTGTGACCAAATTGTCCCCACTTTCACTCCTCTGGGCCCCAGTGCCATTTCCACCTGGCACATCCCAGTTCCCAGGATGATGCATCTTCTGTGGTACCCACTCCAAATCCCTGCCCTACCAAGCCCTGCCTTTGGAACAGCACCCACTGGAATTCCCACCACCATGTTCTACAGGGCTGTTGCTACTCTTAGCTTTTCCTTGTGACCTCTATATCAATGAAGCCCCCCTCTACCTGGATCCTGTCCTACCTGATGGGACAGTGACAGTACCCTGCCCCTCCCTGTGGTGGCCCTGATTCACTACAGAGAAATTTCTATACCTCCCTGATAAATCCCCACCAAGACAGCCGCCCACCTATATTCATATTAGCCAAGATAAGGGTTGGTTGCATTCATAAGCCAAAATGAACACCAGAAGGCCAAACAATGCAGTTGAGAACTTATTCTTACTTATTTCCTAAGAAGACATATAACTAAATGGAAAAATATCTAATAAGCTAATCAATGAATTAATAGTTGTACAAAACATAATTTATCTCAGAGCCTGCAATTCAACCACATAAGAACTCATAATATCAAAGCTTTTTTATTTCCTCCAAATTTATCAAGGTCTTATTTAATTGCTATAAACACCTAAAGACATGAGCAAATTAACACATAAAATTGCAGATTTTAGCTGATCCATATTCATGAATGTATGTTGTTGTGATCAGGCAAATAATCACCCAAGACATTGATAAATTCGGTAGAAGCAAAAGAAAAACACAGCACGCTGCTAGAATTCTCTGCAGATCACAGAGTGGAAGCTTGGATTAGACCAGCTCTAAGAGACCATTCATCATAATTATTGTATTCCCGTAATTCTTCCAGGAGAGAGATCAGCACATGTTTAATCAGTAAGCTTCGTAAAAATACTATCCCCAAAACACTGGAATGCTAGATCAGTGCTAAAGAATGTTGGCTTCTTGAAAGGCTAATCCAGGCCCTGTTTCTCAGAATCCATCTCACATTTCTTACTGGCATTCTTGCTTCTCTATCTACTGCCACTCAGAAAGGACTGACAGTTTTCCAAGCATTTGTGGGAATCTCAAGTTACAGTTATTTTGCGGTCTTCAAAATGAATGTATTTTATTTAGATGGAAATATACATCATGTGTTGGCTCACTCAGAGTGGCTGCAGTGTAGTTATTTTTTAATCCCTGGCCTGCTAACCCTTCTCGTTAGAGCCCATCCATACATAGCTCCTATTCATTAAATTCTTCGCTCTCACCCAAGCAGGCAGTACCCCTGTGAGCTGGAAACTGCATTTAGTCTGAACATGCTGGACTGGTCCCGACAAAAGCATCTGAGTAAATGCCTAAGGCAGACAGTGAAACTGAGAGGGAAAGGCACGGACTGTGACAGGCCCTGCAAACAGCTCTGGAGAAAAGGACATCATTATGCAGCACACACAGAGGAATACTTATTCATTTCAGCTAAGCCCAAAGCAAACCTCAGAATCCTTCTCAACACAATATTTTCGTCAGTCATTTCTCGTTAAACTGCAGCAGGAAGCATTTCAAAGTTGTTCGCCTCCCCTGTTCAGATTGAGGTCAAAAAGGAAGTTGAGCCCCAGAATAGAAAAATAACTATCCCACGAAACAAGTATGTGTTAAGTATTCACTACGTTTCAGAAACTATTGCTTATGTACATTAACCCATTTGTTCTTCACAATAAACCTATGACATAGGAGGTGAATATGTTTGTGCAACTAATACCATCCCAGTTTGTAACTACTTGCTCAAAGTCACATACAATGAGGTTGAAGGTCAGTATTGAAATATAGGCCTATTTCCCTCTATATCATGTACTCTTAGCCATTGTGCTGACAGCGGGACTAACATTAAATGGGGAGAAATTGACAGCTGCTTATGTTTGTGATTTCAAGGGATAATTAAAAAAAAAAAAAATCCTCTCTGCTCACAACGTCTTCAAGCTCCCCTCCTGACACAGATTTGTTTGCTTTAACAAGAAGAGAACAACTGGTTGAATAAAGAGAGCATGAAATGCTGAGTCTCACAGCTCAGCCACTGCATAGTGCTCTGGCTTTGGGTAAATAACTTAGCCTCTCTGGGGAGGATTGTTATAAGGATATTTGCCCCACAAGATTGTGTGAGCATTAAATGAAATATGTAAAGAAACACATTTTGAAAATGGAACGAGGTGTACAAGCATTAATTACTATTATTAAAACCCAGAATTAAATAAAAGCATAAGAATTCTCCCAGAAGTATTTGCATTGAGAGAACGGTATTTACACTGAGATTGAGTGGAGTTGGGAGGAGAGTGGGAGACGGACACCTAGGGGTCAGTAGGAAGTAGTGTGAACGAGTCTGACAAGGCTGGAGATGGAGAGAGGAGGTGGGGGCTCCTACTTTCCATTTGTAACCAGAAATAGAGATGTGGCTGGAAGCATCACCCTCAGATACACAGGATAGATTTGTGCACTATCTTTGTCAGAAAATTCCCAGGTTATCACACACTTTCTAATTAGCTCTTGTAAAATACAGATGGGATAATTAGAGAGTAGTTATTATCTGAGGAGATGAAGACACAAGCAAGGGATCCTTTAGGAAGTGCTAGGAGTCCGGGAGGCAGCCTGGGCTGAGAACAAGTGTACATACTCCAGTCCTTGGGGCTTGCTCAGTGTAGACCAAGGGAGGGAAACTGTGAGTTTCCCACATCCACATGGCTCATTGCCCACTAACCTCAAAGGCAGCCTATGGACTCTCATCTCCCTTTTAAGATAAAGTCAGTGCAATTCTTTGTGTAGGTCAGTCAAGTCCTCTGGAGGTGAGAGGAGTGGCTGCTGTAGCCCAGTGGCATTCCATCTCTCTCTGTAGGCACTTCTCACATTCCATGGGGTGCTTTGGTTATTTGGGCACTAACCTAGTACAAGACATGATCATGCAACCCCTTCGAGGGTTTTTTGTATTTGTCTGAGTCACTCACAGAGGCTCATTTGGTAGATGCTTCATAAGGTGACTTTAATTGAACCAGATAGGATTGAATTGAACTGAATTGAACTGAATTGGAATCAGTTGAACTGGCTGCCTTTTCTAAACCTGAATCAGGCAAGATGAGAGGAATTCTGTTTTGCTCCAGCCATTGTCTCATACCAGCCCTCTCTTTGCGTGCCTGATCAGTGAATGGAACACTTAGTCTGTCCAGTTTCTAGGTGCCATCTTTGAAGCTACTTTTTCGTTTCCATCTTTACCTCCCATCCACCCATTTCCAAATCCTGTTCATTTTTATCCCATGATCACCTTGAGAAACCATTTGCTTCTCTCCATCTTTGCCACTACTGCCCTTGGCCAAGCCATCACCATCTGTCACCTTGATCACTAGTGTAACCTATTCAGCAATCTCCTACATCTATTCTTGCCCCAACCCCTACTGCAGTCTCTACTCTGAAACTAAAATGATTTTAATTTTTTAAATAGAAAAAGAAAACTAATCACAACACCAGTATTATCATATTGCTCCCCTGGTAAAACCCCTAAGAGTTTCCCATCACCATCATGATAAAGATAAAAGTCCTTGAAGTTGCTTATGGGCATAGCCTGGACCTTCTCTCCTGAACTGCTCATGCTGCTTTCATCACCAGATCATCATTCTCTGGGTTTCACTCAACCATTTTGACCTTCGGCCCATTCCCCAAACACTCTGTGCATCCTCATATTGCGCACGTTGTCCCCTCTGCCTGAAATGTTCTCCATCTGAACTCCCACCTTTCCCCACTTAATTGACCTCGGTAAAGATGGTTTTTGTTCATGTGATATCAGGTATTGCAGCTATCCTGTCTCTTAGAATACTCTTTTCTTTCTTCATCATGCATGTGACAATTTGTAGGATATACATGTGTGATTATTTTTACTGTCATTTTTCCCATGAAGTAATAAGCACTCTGAAAACAGGGACCATGTCTGCTTTTTCACTGTTCTGCTTGCAGAGCTCTATCATGGGTCTGACATATGACACAGAAAAATAGCCACTTGTTATTGAATGATAAGGGAACGGAATCCACTAGCTCTTCAAACTACAGAATGGTGGCCCAGAAAGCAGGGGCATGATGGGTAGATAAAACCCACCCAGCTCTCACTCCACCTCCCCTCCCATATGTAGCTGACTCATATTGCCTCAGAAATTTTGGGTTTACAATTTGCAGTGACATTTCAAAGGTGAGTGACAATGCTAAAGGCCATAGAGGTACTCAGAATAGCTACTGACAAGTTTTTATGATCATGTGGAGCATTTCAGAATAGTTCATGTTTTATACGGCAATGTCAAGAACAATTCTTGTCACCCAGTCATTAGAATCCAGATTCTAAGGGTATGTCAGAGGCCCGTCTTTACCCATTGCATCTCCTGGCTTCCATAGGAGGTCAGAAAAGAGGTTACCTAGTTCTGTTCAAATGCCTCCTCTGATAAAGAAGAAGCTCATGACATCTGTGCCACTGTGGAACAGCTTCACTTTTAGAAAGTTCTGACTTAGGTTGTGTTGATGTCTGCCTTACTGTAACCACACACAGCAGCTATGGTCTGAATGTCTGTGAACTTCCAAAATTTATACCTTGAAATCCTAACTCTGAAGGTACTGATATCAGGATGTGAGGCTTTGGGATGGTAATTAGGTTATGAGGGCAGAGCTCTAATGAATGGGCTTAGTGCCCTTATAAAAGAGACCCCAGGGAACTGCCTTGTCCCTTCCACCATGTAAGAACACACCTAGAAGGCACCAGCTATCAAACAGAAAGCAGGCCCTTACCTAATGCCAAATCTGCTGGTGCCTTCATCTTGGGCTTCCCAGTCCCTAGAAATATGAGAAATAAATTTCTGTTGTTGAGCGAGGGGGCGCCCAAGATGACCAAATAGGAACAGCTCTAGCCTCCAGCTCCCAGGGTAAGCAACACAGAAAATGGGTGATTTCTGCCTTTTCAACTGAGGTACCGGGTTCACCTCACTGGGGGGTGTCAGACTGTTGGTGCTGGTCAGTGGGTGCAGCCCAACCAGTGAGAGCTGAAGTAGGGCGAGGCATCATCTCACCTGGGAAGCCCAAGGCAGAAAGGAATTCCTTTTCCTAGCCAAGGGAAACTGAGACACACAACACCTGTAAAATCGGGTAACTCCCACACTAATACTGCGCTTTACCAAGGGTCTTAGCAAATGGCACACCAGGACATTATATCGCACATCTGGCCCAGAGGGTCCCACACCCATAGAGCCTCCCTCATTGCTAGCACAGCAGTCTGAGATCTAACTGCAAGGTGGCAGTGAGGCTGGGGGAGGGGCACCCACCATTGCTGAGGCTTAAGTAGGTAAACAAAGCTGCCAGGAAGCTCAAATTGGGTGGAGCGCACCTCAGTTCAAGGAGTCCTGCCTGCCTCTGTAGACTCCACCTCTGGGGACAGGGCATAGCTAAATAAAAATCAGCAGAAACCTCTGCAGATGTAAATGTCCCTGACAGCTTTGAAGAGAGCAGTGGATCTCCCAGCATGGAGGTTGAGATCTGAGAATGGACAGACTGCCTGCTCAAGTGGGTCCCTGACTCCTGAGTAGCCTAACTGGAAGACATCCCCCACGAGGTGCAGACTGACACCTCACACCTCACACAGCTGGGTACACACCTCTGAGACAAAGCTTCCAGAGAAAGAATCAGACAGCAACACTCGCTGTTCAGCAATATTCTATCTTCTGCAGCCTCTGCTGCTGATATCCAGGAAAACTGGGTCTGGAGTGGACCTCAAGCAAACTCCAACAGACATGCAGCTGAGGATCCTGACTGTTAGAAGGGAAACTAACAAACAGAAAGGACACACACACCAAAACTCCATCAGTACATCACCATCATCAAAGACCAAAGGCAGATAAAACCACAAAGATGGGGAAAAAGCAGTGCAGAAAAGCTGGAAATTCAAAAAATCAGAGCACATCTCCCCTTTCAAAGGAATGCAGCTCATCACCAGCAACGGAACAAAGCTGGATGGAGAATGACTTTGATGAGTTGACAGAAGAAGGCTTCAGTTGATCAAACTTTTCAGAGCTGAAGGAGGAACTACGTACCCAGTACAAAGAAACTAAAAACCTTGAAAAAAGAATAGATGAATGGGTAACTAGAAGAATCAATGCAGAGAAGACCATAAGAGAACTGATAGAGATGAAAACCATGACACAAGAACTACATGACAAATGCACAAGCTTCAGTCACCGACTTGATCAACTGGAAGAAAGAGTATCAGTGATTGAAGATCAAATGAATGAAATGAAGCGAGAAGAGAAGTGTACAGAAAAAAGAGTAAAAAGAAGTGAACAAAGCCTCCAAGAAATATGGGATTATGTGAAAAGACCAAATCTATGTCTGATTGGTGTGCCTGAAAGTGACGGGGAAAATGGAACCGAGTTGGAAAACACTCTGCAGGATATTATCCAGGTGAACTTCCCCAATCTAGTAAGGCAGGCCAACATTCAAATCCAGGAAATACAGAGAACACCACAAAGATACTCCTCGAGAAGAGCAACTCCAAGACACATAATTGTCAGATTCACCAAAGTTGAAATGAAGGAAAAAATGTTAAGGGCAGCCAGAGAGAAAGGTCATGTTACTCACAAAGGGAAGCCCATCAGACTAACAGCAGATCTCTTGGCAGAAACTCTACAAGCCAGAAAAGAGTGGAGGCCAATATTCAACATTCTTAAAGAAAAGAACTTTAAACCCAGAATTTCATATCCAGTCAAACTAAGTTTCATAAGTGAAGGAGAAATAAAATCCTTTACAGACAAGCAAATGCTTAGAGATTTTGTCACCACCAGGCCTGCCCTACAAGAGATCCTGAAGGAAGCACTAAACATGGAAAGGAACAACCAGTACCAGCCACTACAAAAACACGCCAAAATGTAAAGACCATCGATGCTAGGAAGAAACTGCATCAACTAACAAGCAAAATAACCAGCTAATATAGTAATGACAGGATCAAGTTCACACATAACAATATTAACCTTAAATATAAATGGACTAAATGATCCAATTAAAAGACACAGACTGGCAAATTGGATAGAGTCAAGACTCATCAGTTTGCTGTATTCAGGAGACCCATCTCACATGCAGAGACATACGTAGGCTCAAAATAAAGGGATGGAGGCAGATCTACCAAGCAAATGGAAAACAAAAGAAAGCAGGGGTTGCAATCCTAGTCTCTGATAAAACAGACTTTAAACCATCAAAGATCAAAAGAGACAAAGAAGGCCATTACATAATGGTAAAGGGATCAATTCATCAGGAAGAGCTAACTATCCTAAATATATATGCACCCAATACAGGAGCACCCAGATTCATAAAGCAAGTCCTTAGAGACTTACAAAGAGACTTAAACTCCCATACAATAATAATGGGAGACTTTAACACCCCACTGTCAATATTAGACAGATCAACGAGACAGAAAGTTAACAAGGATATCCAGGAATTGAACTCAACTCTGCACCAAGCAGACCTAATAGACATCTACAGACCTCTCCAACCCAAATTAACAGAATATACATTCTTCTCAGCACCACATCACACTTATTCCAAAACTGACCACATAGTTGGAAGTAAAGCACTTCTCAGCAAATGTAAAAGAACAGAAATTATAACAAGCTGTCTCTCAGACCACAATGCAATCAAACTAGAACTCAGGAGTAAGAAACTCAATCAAAACCACTCAACTACATGGAAACTGAACAACCTGCTCCTGAATGACTACTGGGTACATAACGAAATGAAGGCAGAAATAAAGATGTTCTTTGAAACCAATGAGAACAAAGATACAACATACCAGAATCTTTGGGACACATTTAAAGCAGTGTGTAGAGGAAAATTTATAGCACTAAATGCCCGCAAGAGAAAGCAGGAAAGATCTAAAATTGACACCCTAACATCACAATTAAAAGAACTAGACAAGCAAGAGCAAACACATTCAAAAGCTAGCAGAAGGCAAGAAATAACTAAGATCAGAGCAGAACTGAAGGAGATAGAGACACAAAAACCCTCCAAAACATCAATGAATCCAGGAGCTCGTTTTTTGAAAAGATCGACAAAATTGATAGACTGCTAGCAAGAGTAATAAAGAAGAAAAGAGAGAAGACTCAAATAGATACAATAAAAAATGATAAAGGGGATATCACCATCGACCCCACAGAAATACAAACTACCATCAGAGAATACTATAAACACCTCTATGCAAATAAACTAGAAAACCTAGAAGAAATGGATAATTTCCTGGACATTTACACTCTCCCAAGACTAAACCAGGAAGCGGTTGAATCCCTGAATAGACCAATAGCAGGCTCTGAAATTGAGGTAACAATTAATAGCCTAAAAAAAAAAAGTCCAGGACCAGACGGATTCACAGCCGAATTCTACCAGAGGTACAAGGAGGAGCTGGTACCATTCCTTCTGAAACTATTCCAATCAATAGAAAAACAGGGAATCCTCCCTAACTCATTTTATGAGGCCAACATCATCCTGATACCAAAGCCTGGCAGAGACACAACAAAAAAAGAGAATTTTAGACCAATATCCTTGATGAACATCAATGCAAAAATCCTCAATAAAATACTGGCAAACCGAATCCAGCAGCACATCAAAAAGCTTATCCGCCATGATCATGTGGGTTTCATCCCTGGGATGCAAGGCTGGTTCAACATATGCAAATCAATAAATGTAGTCCAGCATATAAACAGAACCAAAGACAAAACCACAGGATTATCTCAATAGATGCAGAAAAGGCCTTTGACAAAATTCAACAGCCCTTCATGCCAAAAACTCTCAATAAATTCGGTATTGATGGAATGTATCCGAAAATAATAAGAGCTATTTATGACAAACCCACAGCCAGTATCATACTGAATGGGCAAAAACTGGAAGCATTCCCTTTGAAAACTGGCACAAGACAAGGATGTCCTCTCTCACCACTCCTATTCAACATAGTGTTGGAAGTTCTGGCTAGGGCAATCAGGCAAGAGAAAGAAATCAAGGGTATTCAGTTAGGAAAAGAAGAAGTCAAATTGTCCCTGTTTGCAGATAACATGATTGTATATTTAGAAAACCCCATACTCTCTGCCCAAAATCTCCTTAAGCTGATAAGAAATTTCAGCAAAGTCTCAGGATACAAAATCAACGTGTAAAAATCACAAGCATTCTTATACACCAGTAACAGACAAACAGAGAACCAAATCATGAATGAACTCCCATTCACAATAGCTTCAGAGAGAATACAATACCTAGGAATCCATCTTACAAGGGATGTAAAGGACCTCTTCAAGGAGAACTATAAACTACTGCTCATTGAAATGAAAGAGGACATAAATAAATGGAAGAACATACCATGCTCATGGATAGGAAGAATCAATATTGTGAAAATGGCCATACTGCCCAAGGTAATTTATAGATTCAATGCCATCCCCATTAAGCTACCAATGAGTTTCTTCACAGAATTGGAAAAAACTGCTTTAAAGTTCATATGGAACCAAAAAAGACCCTAAATTGCCAAGACAATCCTAAGTCAAAAGAACAAAGCTAGAGGCATCACGCTACCTGACTTCAAGCTATACTATAAGGCTACAGTAACCAAAACAGCATGGTACTTGTACCAAAACAGAGATGTAGACCAACGGAACAGAACGGAGCCCTCAGAAATAATACCACACATCTACAGCCATCTGATCTTTGACAAATCTCACAAAAACAAGAAATGGGGATAGGATTCCCTATTTAATAAATGGTGCTGGGAAAATTGGCTAGCCGTAAGTAGAAAACTGAAACTGGATCCTTTCCTTACTCCTTATACGAAAATTAATTCAAGATGGATTAGAGACTTAAATGTTAGACCTAAAACCATAAAAACCCTAGAAGAAAACCTAGGTAATACCATTCAGGATGTAGGCATGGGCAAGGACTTCGTGTCTAAAACACCAAAAGCAATGGCAACAAAAGCCAAAATTGACAAATGGGATCTAATTAAACTGAAGAGCTTCTGCACAGCAAAAGAAACTACCATCAGAGTAAACAGGCAACCTACAGAATGGGAGAAAATTTTTGCAATCTCCTCATCTGACAAAGGGTTAATATCCAGAACCTATAAAGAATTCTATCAAATTTACAAGAAAAAAACAAACAACCCCATCAAAAAGTGGGCAAAGGATATGAACAGACACTTCTCAAAAGAAGACATGCATACAGCCAACAGACACATGAAAAAATGCTCATTATCACTCGCCATCAGAGAAATGCAATTCAAAACCACAATGAGATACCATCTCACACCAGTTAGAATGGCACTCATTAAAAAATCAGGAAACAACAGGTGCTGGAGAGGATGTAGAGAAATAGGAACACTTTTACACTGTTGGTGGGACTGTAAACTAGTTCAAGCATTATGGAAAACAGTGTGGCGATTCCTCAAGGACCTAGAACTAGAAATACCATTTGACCCAGTCATCCCACTACTGGGTATATACCCAAAGGATTATAAATCATGCTTCTATAAAGACACATGCACACGTATGTTTATTGCAGCACTATTCACCATAGCAAAGACTTGGAATCAACCCAAATGTCCATCAGTGACAGGCTGGATTAAGAAAATGTGGCACATATACACCATGGAATACTATGCAGCCATAAAAAAGGATGAGTTCGTGTCCTTTGTAGGGACATGGATGCAGCTGGAAACCATCATTCTTGGCAAACTAGTGTAAGAACAGAAAATCAAACACTGCATGTTCTTACTCATAGGTGGGAATTGAACAATGAGATCACTTGGACACAGGAAGGGGAACATCACACACTGGGGCCTATTGTGGGGACGGGGTAGGGGGGAAGGATAGTATTAGGAAATATACCTAATGTAAGTGATGAGCTAATGGGTGCAGCACACCAACATAGCACATGTATACGTATGTAACAAACCTGCATGTTGTGCACATGTACCCTAGAACTTAAAGTATAATCATAAAAATAAATAAATAAATAAATAAATAAATAAATAAATTTCTGTTGTTTATAAGCCACTTGGTTCATGGTATTTTGTTAGAGCAGCCCAAATAGACTACAACACACATACCCTCATGTTCTCGAACCTACATACCAAATATCCCAAAATGCTCTTCCACGTGACAACCCTACAGTTATTTGAAGACCACTGACAAGCCACATCTGAAATCTTCTTATCTATGTTTTATGCTTTTTCCAGCCTTGATTTTTTATTTATGGACCACATCTTGCTATTTTATCACACACATTCTTATAAGCCACCTTAAATCCTGTGTGGAGTAAGGCCATATATAAATAAATTGTTGTTTCTTTTTTTTAGGCAACAACTCAAGCTCACCACTCGACATTCTTCTCACTAAGCTTACATGGTTACCTCAGTTGTATTCTCCGATCATGCTGACACTAGAATAGCATTACCTCTGAACTCACTCTTCATCTGAGACAGTTACTGTTACTGCCAAGCCTGCAGCAGGGTATCTGGGTACACTATCTTAGGATGACTGAGTAGAGTTTGAGAAAATGAGAGCAGGCCCATCACTGTATTTAATAGTTTCATTTTGCAAAATAGTTATGAGTGACCTTCTCAGCTTCAGAAAACCCCTAAAAAATACCCATCCCTGAGACTTGAGTTCATAGCTTGGCCTCCATATGAACTAGAACATTAAGGCCACAGAAATAAAGCTCCCTCATACCCCTCCACAAAAGCCACTTTCCCTCTTCCCTCCTTCACAGCTCTCTATTTAATATGCCTTTGAAAGTCATTCTCTTCACTCTGTCTTAACCTGTTCATTTCCATTTTTGTGAGACCTGCTCCAAAAAGTATCCCTATTACATGAGTGGTTTTTTTCCTTACAGCCAGCATCTTCTCTCTGCATACAAAAGGCTCAGGTCATCCCTATCCTAAAAATTGCTAATAATGAAATATTTAATGTCCCACCATGCCCAAAGCTGACATCCTAACTCTGTTCAAGCCTGAGTACACTCCTGGCAAGAAGCACTACTACTTCTGTTACATAAGAGTGGATTCAGGTTTTGAAGGGCCCGAAGCTGATATAGCTGGGGGTAGGGGAGAGGAGAGGTTCTTTAAGGTAAAGAATTTAAATACATAAATTTAAAAAATAGATGCAAATGAATACTTATTTAGAATAAGGAAAAGATGCAATAAAGTATCCTTTTAAAAAAAAATGAACAAATACCACAAACATCACAAAATCTACAAAATAATGTAATATTTTATTAACTGCCTGGCCTCTTCCTCTGTTTTTTAGCTGCATTCTCTTAGTTTGCCTCTTTATTTAGCAAGGATTTAATCTTTTATCCAGTACATTTAATTAAAATATTTATATATTTATAGTTTTTAAAAGTCTTAGCTTCCTATTTCATTATTGATAATAAATAAGGTTGTAGAAATTTTTTTCAATTTGCAAAATCTCTTATCAAGTTTCATATCTGAGCTGAAATATTTCAAAATATTTCAAATTTTCTTGTGCTGTGACTAATCTTTAATCTTCTTCGAACGGACAACACCCATTAAACCAGTTTGCCATTGATTTCTCATGATAATGATATATTACGCATCTTAGGTTATCTTATCTGATAGGCGAGAATTCACATTCTGATTGGTTCTTGACAAGAACCAGATCGTCTCTTGTAATTTTACACATCTCATGATTGAGAGGACGTCCTTTCCACATACTAGCTCTGGCTCTGTTCATTTCAGACCTTTTCTCCTCCACTACCTACATTTCTCCAAATGCCTGATGTCAAACGACATGTCCACATTGTCATCAGTGCTGGGTGAGTTGACCCTGTGGGTGGAGGAAGAATTTCTGTGACTGTTAGCAATAATTTAACTCTATGTTAACTACCATATGCAAACCACACAGCAGAGACTCTCAAGCCTTAACTCTAGTTCTCTAAGATGATGCTTGAATCCCAAGCAGGCATTCCACTTTTCATTCAAGACAGCCTGAGGAGAAAGAGTTTCTTACCCTCAGAGCAATTAAATGTCTTACATATGTAAGTTTCACAGATCACATGACCATGGGAAGGCATTGCTAGGACACCTCCTAGAGCCTGGGAAAGATCTGGGAAGTTAAAGGGCCTGAATGAAGCCTCATTTGCTTAATGATAAATCTGCGATGGCTGTTAAAGTATCCTCAAGAAAAATCTCCTGCCTTCTTTACCCATATACTCATTCCTCTGTCACCTAACTTCTTGAAATTTCATTTCTCGTTTCTTGTAACTCAGCAGGGTCCAATTAACCACCTAACAATATGATATCCTTTTCCCAGTCTTTATTCTTCTCAAGCTCTTAGCCTTTTTTGCTGAACCAAACTGGTTTTTTCTGCCTCTGAACTAGCACTTTCCTGATTGGTTCACCAACTATCTCTCTTAACCTCTATCATATCACTCTTCCATCTCCCCCACTCTCACATCTCCCCTTTGTACTCCCTAAATATTGATGCTTTCCCAAGTTCAGCCCTGACTCCTTCCTTCCTTCTATGGAGTGTCCTTCCTTGGAAACCTTGTTCACTCACAGAATTTCGTTGTCACCTCAATTTATATGCATGCTCCAGTTTCCTCTTTCAAGCCAAATTTCATTGCCTGCCAACATCTCCCTGACACTTTAATGTCTTTTCCCAAAATCAGCTCTCGCTTTGTGTTTATACTTTGTCTATTCATGATAAGAGATAGTTGTTGATTCCTCTTTATCCCTTGACCACCACACTGGTTTTTCCCCTTTCCTATGGCACTGCCTTCTTCTAGTCATAGCATCCCAATTGTACGAGAGAATCCTACAATCTACTGCTTCCTTTACCCTTTCACCCAAACGCTTTTTTCTTCTCAAAATTGCCACAAGCTTTTTCTCTTAGACCATTTATTAAATTTTTGCCTTATATTTATGTAGCAATAACTAACACTTATCAAGTGCTTACAACGTGCTAAGCATTTTGCGTTATCTCATTTGAATCTCACAACCACCCTGTTTCTTTACTGCCTACAATTACGATGATTATTATTTCTAGTTTAAATGAAGTACCTGAGCCTCATAAAAATTAGCAACTTGCAGAAGGTCACACGGTAAGTGGCACAGCCAGAATTTAGATGTAGCTGTCTGACTACAAATAACCATGAGCTTATTCACCGATAACTAATAATAATAATAACAATAGCTATCAATTATTATGTACATGCCATGTGCTCTGTATACCTCATAAATACCCTATGAGTTTATACTATTATCATTCCCTTTATGCCATCTCCCTAAGGTTTTCTTGCTGGTGGTGACAAAACTACAATGGGAACATGCACCAGTTGGCTCCAGATGCATATGTCACCAGACTGCCACCCTCTGCTCTGCTGACTTCATCTCATCTTATCGTCTCGCACTTTCTACTATTCGGTGGTCTCCTCAAAGGCAGGGCCACTTCTTATTCTTTTTTTCATACTAAAGATAATTTCAATATTATTATTATTATTATTATTATTATTATTATTATTATTTGAGACAGAGTTGCACTCTGTTGCCCAGGCTGGAGTGCAATGGTGTAGTCTCAGCTTACTACAACCTCTGCCTTCTGGGTTCAAGAGATTCTCCTGTCTCAGCCTCCCAGGTAACTGGGATTACAGGCACGACTTACCACGCCTGGCCAATTTTTTGTGTTTTTAATAGAAATGGTGTTTCACCATGTTGTCCAGGCTGGTCTCGAACTCCTGGCCTCAAGTGATCTGCTCACCTCAGCCTCCCAAAGGGCTGAAATTACAGGCATCAGCCACCAGGCTGAGCCTCAAAATTATTTTAAAAATTACAAATACTAAAATCTTTTTTTCTGAACCATTTCAGAGTATGTTACCAACATGCCACCCTATAATTCCTCAACAATTTAGTGTAAATTTCCTCCAGACAAGGACATTCTTCTACAGAACTACAATACAACCATCAAAACAAGGAAATTAACACTGATATGTCATTACCACCTACTCTCAGCTCCCATTTAATTATTGCCAGTTTTTTCCAGTAACATCCCTTAGAGCACAAGGATCCGATGCAGATTTAAACATTTAGTTGTCAGTGTCTCCTGTCTCCTTTGGTCTGAAACAATTCCTCAGTCTTTCCTTATTATCCATGACCTTGACACTTTTGAATATAGAAGGCCAGTTATTTTGTAGACTGCCTCTCGATTTGAGTTTGTCTGATGTTTCATCATAATTAGATTCAGGTTATATGTCTTTGGCAGGAATTTCTCAGAATGATGCTCAGTTCTTCCATGTCTTCCAATCAATGGTCGCATTTGCTTTTTGTCTCTTTTCTGGTAAGTTAACTGTGATAATTATATTAAGGTGTTATCTGCCTAGTTTCTCCAAAGTTTCTCCTTCTTTTCCTTAACACATCAGTATTTCGCAAAATGTACTTTTTTTAGACTATGTAAATATCTTATCATCAAACTTCTACTCCCTTAGTTTTAATATCCATAGATGTTTCTTGGTTTAGTTATTATGGCTGCTAAATGGTGACTTTCTACTGCAATTAATCCTTCTACATTTATTAGTCCAGCATTCACTTCTCCTGATTTATTTATGCAATAATTTATTTTCAGTAGTATGAACTCATGAACTCTGTTTTGTTGAATGGATTATAATTCTTTGCTAACATTACCTACTCAGAAGCTCAACTTATTCCTGAATTGTGTGAGCCCCTTCAAAGAGTCTTCTGTGTTCCCATCACCTTTTGAGTACTTCCTTACATTCTGGGACATAAAGATTTTCCAGGCTTCTCTTGCACTTTCCCTGACCCAGTCCTGGCATCATCCATTTCTCCAAACAACCATGGTTGCATTTAGTTAGAGAATGGTGTTTAGGCATCACGGTCTGGCCTCTATGTGTGCTCATCGTGATTAAGATGTTGCTGCTCTAGGGCTTTTTGAGCAGTCAGAGCTAGGAAGTGTGTGTGTGCATGTGTGTGTGTATGCACTAACATATATTTAGATCTATATTTATATATATGCACACATTAATTAGACCTATATTCAGATACACACACATAATTAGGTCTATACTTATTTCTCTATGCCTATCTCTCTATTCCTCTTCAAAACAATGACTTTCTACCAATACCCCTATTCTGATCTAATATCACTTGGTTCTTTCATTTTTTCTCCTTTTCCAAATGTAGAACTCTCTTCTTAAATAGTGTCAGATCTGGCTCCCATTATCTTATTTACTTATTGGGTCAGTATCCCAATACATATATCCAATCTCCTGTCACTGCCACAGTTCCCCATCCCACATGGATGTCCTTCCCACCCTACTCAGGCTCAGATTTCTTTTCCCCACCATCAACTCCTCAACCTCACCTTCCACTACAGAAGCCAGTCTTTCTCAGCCCTACCTAATAGCCTCTGGACTAAAATACTAAGGAAGCTTACTAATTTTATAATGGACTAGCATGTCCTTTGTCCACTGGGCACTCAGTTTCTTAATAGAATAAAACAAACGCTTGTCTGTATGTTTTTTAAAGATAAAAAATAGCATTTATTAAGAAAACAACACAGTGTATACTTTCTTATTATAAAAAGATAATGCCAAAATAAGAGCAAAAATGAAACAAATAGTAATTTCCCATTAAGAAGCCTAAATTTAACTTTTAAAATGATAAAAGGTCATTGTTTTTCCTCTATATCTGGCCTGCCCCAGTATTCATGAGAGTTTCTGACCTTCATTTTTTTCCAATCTGCTAGCAAGAAAAAATGTTTTAAATTATTTTTCAAAAATGTCCTTGTCACTTCATGAATTGAAACTGATTACTCTTAGTTTCTCTCTAACCAGGGCATCTAAAGTCTCCCGCCGTGACACGTGATTGTGAGCTGCTCTCTCCAAACAGAGACCCCACCATCTGATGAGGATCCCTCTGTTCCATTCCATCCATTAAGAGCTCCTCCCTCTGAGAACATGGTCCTTCCATTACATATCCTGATTCAGGATAGTTTCCTTTTCTAATGTTTCAAAACTATTAACACATTATAAAAGAGTTTATAAAGGTCTTTTCATGAATATTATATTTCAGTTATTGATTTGTTTTCCAATTAAGGTGCACACAGATGTGATGTGGTTATAAAATAAATAAATCTGTGGCTTATGAAAATATATTTTATTCTTTTCATAATTTACTATAAATATATGAGAAATAAACATATTTTAAAGAAAATTTGTTCTTTGGGGTTTCCAGAGAAATTAAAGAGTATGGCCACTGGCAAACAAAAGTACAACATTCATATTTCTTAGGCTTAAGTTAAAACTTCTAGGGACATCTGTGAAGGCCTGTAGTGGAAATTTCAGTTGACTATTGGATAACTTCTACCACGACATTTTAGGCCCCCAACTCACCAATATTCTGGTAAGACAGGAGTCCAGTTTCTAGTGTCATCACCCATAGATTGTCTGATGATAATAACTCACATATAATATTACACGTATTCTTTATAAGAGCCCTTTAAAGTAGACAAAACAAGAGCTATAAAGTGACTGCACACGCTCACACATAAGCTAGGTGGCAGAACTAAAATGCAGTCTCAGGTCTTCATTCAAACGACACACGACGCTATCTCTCAAGACTAGATTATATTTTTAATAAGTTTCTGATTCCTCAATCACATCTTCTTATGTGGTGCATCCAAACTCCCTTCTACCTAATGAGGTAGATAAATCAAGCCAATCAAATCTAAACTCATGGGAAAAATGTCTTCTGAAAAGATGTTTTCTTTAAGCTAACTGGCTTTTAAAAGAAAAATTTTCCTTCAAATTACAGAGCAAAGTATCTAAAGAAATTCCCAGCCAGATTACATAACTGACAAAGTAGAATGAATTCTTTTTCTTCTGTACTATCATTTTTATATGAATACAGGACAGTAAATTCCATGCATAAACTATTTTTCAAAGATGATATGCTATAGCCCTGAGAATACAGGATGAAAAAAATGAATCAGTTACTTGATGGTCATCACAAAGCCTCAAAATCAACATTTCAGTTTCTGATGAATTTACTGCTTTACTTCTGATGAATTTACTACTGAAAATGCAAAGAATTCTACTACTATAAAAATATTTATTATTTTTATAATTATAAAGATAATATATGTTTATTATTCTTAAAATGCAGAAAGATATAAAGAGGAAAATCAGAATCACATACACTTTCACCACCAAGCAATAATGACTGGTTTCACTTAAAAATTTCCTTTCCTGCATTTGCATGCCTGGTTTTGTTTTTGCAAATTTTGTTTTCCATTTTCTTTTTCATTTATTTAAATAGCATCTTCCCATGACACTAAACTCTGTAATGGGGCATTAGTGGATGAATAGTAGCCTATGGAATGTACCCTAATTTATTTAATCATAACTTATTTAACTCTGTTTTTAGAAATGTTGATATTTTTATTTTCACTGTTAAAGACAACAATACAATAAACGCTTCTGCATGTAAATCTTTCTCAAAAACTTTGAATCTATATTCTTAGAAGTAAAATTATTATATCAAAAGGCATGAACTCTTTTAAGAATGAGTTCATAACATTGTCACATGCATTTCCAGGAAAATCATACCTATTTACCCTTCAAGGAACAGATTATCCAAAAACCCTTTGTAGCATTTAATATTTTAGAATCGTTTCATCAATTTGCTGGTTTAAAAATAAAAGTATATTATTGTTTTAATTTTCATGTACTTTACTATTAATAAAACTGAAGGATTTTTGCACATGTAAGTTTCATATATATGAATATATTCACCTGTGCGCTTTATGTTTGTGTGTGTTTCCTTCTGTCTTATGCCTATTTTTCTACTGATATATTCACATTATTATTTTTAAATATGTATGTTAAATATATTTTCAAATATTAATAAATATACTATTTTATATATTAAACAGAGCCCTTCACATATTACTAATGTTATTAACATTACTCACCACTTTGCCATGTGCTTTTAATTTTTATACCATTAGATCTTTAAGGTTCCACTACGTATTCAGAGCTCATAGTGTTTAAAACATGTCATTACACATTTGGGTAAATAGAACAATTTGTCTATCAATCAGTTCATTTGTGGCTGCAGAATAGTCATTAAACCAAGCTGCTTTGAGAGCCCAACAACCCATATTCAGCAGTCTCCACTGGCAGTTTTGGAGAGTAGTGATTATACAAAAATACACTTTCAAAACTCAGCCTTCCATAACCATTTTCAGTGGAGCTTTGAACTCACCCAGGGCCCTTTGGGAACTATGTTTCTCTCCAGACATAACATTATTTCCTGGTTATAGAAGTAAATCTTATCAAAAGCACCTCAAGACTCTTCTAGGGGACATCAAATACCCATTGCCAAATAACATTTTGATGAGTTAAGTGCAAATGAATGTGAAACATATGGACTATATTTCCTCTAAATAAACAAGAATATAAAATGGAAAGATGCTTGGCCAAGTAGATTTGGGACTGTTTGGAAAGAAAAATGAGTTTAATTCAAGCCTAAAATATAATCCTTGTATCAACTGTATATATGATCTCAAAATAAGTTGGGTCTGTGCTGGCCACAAGTATCAATAATCCCTGAGAGAAGATAGGAATTCCAAGGGTATTTCTCTTCAACCTATATTCTAAGTCCCTTTGTGGCAATATTTTTTAAAAGAGGGAAGAATACATAAACTATATTACTTTTCCTTGCATTTCAGTTCTGCCACTGTCATATCAAGCCAGATGAGTCCTCCATACCACTCCAAACTGAGCCAGCCCAAATAAGTGTAGGAGAGACTGACACCTGTGGCACAAAATTACCTTTGAGGAATCAAGCTGCTCTTAGCCAAAACCACCATCTGTCCACAGTGAAATCTGTCAATTGTGGCTATTTATGAAATCTCTAGTTGAGCCTATAAATGGCTTTATCTTACCTTGCCTATTCTCTTATCCAAAATTTGACAGAGCTGTACACTCATTTTTCTAAAAAGAGACAAGTGTAGAATAGTCACTAGCAATATTAATGAAATGTAGAGTGTTGTGATGCAAAGTGAAAGGAGGTTGGGCTTTGGAATTAAGCAATCTTAGAGTCAAATCCTGCTGCCATTTGCTGTGTGATCATTGGATACGTCATTAACATCTCTGCTTCAATTTGTTTATTCTGTGAAATGGGGACAGTGATGTCTCTCTTGCCACATTCACTGGTGGTGAGAAACAGTTATGAAGAAAATAAACATGACCACCCAAAGCAGTCACTTAGCATATGATGCTTTCATAGGCCTTTCTTAGGATTTTCCAAGTCACAAAGTGCTGTCAACGGGATTGCCGAGGGGAATTGGGTCTGGGTTGCAGATTAGATTAAAGTTGTTGTGGGAATGTTTAGTTTTCATTTTATTTTTCAGGAGTAATCTACATTCCTTTAACATCATACCATCCATATTTGCATAAAACTAGGATACTCAAATGATATGTTGCCTGATTTTTAAACTTACCATTGTTGTGTGGAATTACATGGAAATAAACAGAAAACCACAGATGGAGAAAATTCCAGTTTAACAAGAAGGTCCTCTGCCAGTTCCAAAAATGTTAACAAGTATTTCCTAAACAGGATTGGTCTCAGGCTCTCTCTTTCAGCCAGCATACTGTGCAAGAGATTACCAGGGAAAGCAAACCAGCTTTCATCTCCAATAGACTATGTTTTTGCCAAACCCCACTTCTTAAAACTCAAATACCATATGTCATTTCTGTCGTCATTATTACCTTAAGAGTGTCCACAAGGTCACTGATAGCATAAAATGAATAGATCCCAAATGTCTCTTTCAAAACCAAGGCAGAAAGGGTAAAGGAGCAACTTAAGATGGGAATCTTTATCCCAAGACTCTCTAGAAAGAGAAATATCACTATCACTGAAGTGATATTTCATGAAATGTTGGAGCATTTGAAAATATTATTATGTCTTAAGTTTATCGCTAATTTGTCTTAGAATTTTAATATATTTTTAACATCTTTATACCTCAATGCTTAAAGGATTATTTCATCAGCTTTACCAGGCTTCAGAGCAAATGAAACCCAAATCATTATCAGTTTTCAACTTATTCCTTTCTCATAGCTTAACAATTGACCATTAAACATTAAACCAGAGACTACGTATTTTCTAAGACAATGTCACATCCAAGTATCATGTTTCCTTTTTTCCAACAAGTTTATTTCTCTATTCGTAAGCATACATGGTATACTCTACTTTGCAAGTTAAGAGTATAAGCTTTGGAGTCAGAGAGAGAGAATGCAATGATCGCCTGGATTTGCTACAAATCATTCGTGTGACCTTGGGGAAGTGAGCTACCTTTTCTGAGCCTCAGTCTCCATATTTATAAATTGGGCTGAATAGCATGACCTTTGGCTTAGAAAATATAGTCATAATAAGTATTCCCTATCCAAAAGTAGGTGAGCTATGTTCCACATAGGCAGAGGTAAAAGTCCACAACGTATCATATCGAATACTTATGCAAAAAATCTTATTATTCTCCTTGAATTTTTCCTTAAACACACACACACAATTCTCAATATCCTTGGGTTTAGTCCTTCTTTTTTGCGTCCTACATTTAAGCCATTTCACTGCCTTTTAGCATCATATCTAGGAGACCACAGAGTAAATATGGGTACCTCAAATGAGAGGTCCCTTCAAAATATACATTTCCTTTGTGACTCAGAGATTTCCACATGCATGATCTTAGACCAGTTACATCCCCTGTTCAGTTACTTTTTTTTTTTTTTTAAGCTAGGTAGGTTTAATTAAATGATGGCTAACATCTTCTCTGGTCTGTCTTCGAGGATTTAATTTAATAATTATAGCATTATATAATAAATTAAGCTGAAGTGGATGCCTAAAATGAGAAAATAAGATTTTAAAGCTAGCTGCATAATTTAATTATTCTTACCATCTTGGACCATTGCAACATATAATCTCCCTTGTTTTTATTAAGCAAGCTTCACTACGTTTCTCATAAAAATGAAGTTGTGATGAACAATGCCCAAAGAATGCAGGCTGCATTTCACTAATAAGCTTGGTCTTGACTGTGGGCTTTTTGGAGATGACTGAGTATTATAAGTGTAATTCACAAGTTAAAGTACATGAGATGGTGGAATAACAAAATTTCACTGAAACCAGAGAGAAAAACTTTTAGCTCAAGATTAAGCGCTGATGTGGGTTTGGAGAGGAGGTGAAAGTATAAAGAATAATTGAGATATTGGGGAGCAGAAAAAACTCAAGGAAAGGGTTTCTAAGCAAAGGAATAGTTCTTCCAGGAACCCGTGACTTGGATTTTTTTTTTTTTTCTTGATCTCCTTTAAAAAGCCAGGAAGGTTTCTAAAATCCTTGCAATCTTAGTTGCAGCAAGCATTTTGTAAGAGACTTTTCTGCAGAAAAAAAATCAGTAGAGATCACTACAGCTGCAACATTATACAGATCTATGAAATGACAAATAAAACAGTTAAAGCTATAGAGAGAGAGTTGATGGAGTCCTGGAGTTGAGGCAGAAAGGCTTTGCATTTTCAAGACTGAGAGGAAACGAATGCAGAGCAGAAGCATGAGAACTCTGTGCAATCAAGACCTGTGTTCTGACTTAAGGATGCACCCCGAGTTGGGCATTAAAAGTAGATCAGAGGGTGCCAAAGAACCAATATGATGAAAGAAGGAATGAACAGAAACAGATCCGCTACCCCGGTCACCTTTCTAAAGAAGCCAAAAGGAATCTGTGAAATGCTAAGATTTTGAGCGCAAGCAACACTTCTCCAAGGCACCTCCACTCACTGTCTATGTGGCCTTGGTCAAGTTAAACTTTCAAAGTCTGTTGCTCACCTACTTTTGGGTAGGGAATAATTATTATGACTATATTTTCTAAGCCAAAGGTCATACTATTCAGCCCAATTTATAAATATGGAGACTGAGGCTCAGAAAAGGTAGCTCACTTCCCCAAGATCACACAAATGATTCGTAGCAAATCCAGGAGATCATTCCATCCTCTCTCTCTGACTCCAAAGCTTATACTCTTAACTTGCAAAGTAGAGTATACCATGTATGCTTACGAATAGAGAAATAAACTTGTTGGAAAAAAGGAAAAGCCACCACGCACCTATGTTTAGGTGAGCACACTGTGGACACCAAAAAGTGTGAACCGATGGTTAGCAACGTCAACTCCTCCCAATGCAAAGGCAAACATTTTCTCTTACGTCAGTTCTGTGGGTGTGGGGAGCCACCACCCATCCTCCTTCTTATTAAAAATGTAAATAAATAAATAAAAAGCTTCTATTTGTTTGAAGACAATTATTAAATCACCTGTCAGAACGTGGGTATCCTTAAGAAAAAAAAATAGGCATTTTCACAAAACGCAAATTGCTGCTGTGTTATTTCTCCTCCCTGCCCCCAAAGATTCAATTAACAAGAGGGAAAAGGTGGTTGTGTTTTTAACAAGTTCTTCACGCTGAATTGCTTAGAGATGTACATTAAGCCTTCTTTTAGTAATAGGAAAAAATTATCTCGTCATGACTCGACTCTCTTTCCTACCTCCAGCAGAGGATTGCAATCAATCAGCCGGACAGCAAGATTGATTTTCTAATTAAGCCAGCATTTGTATCGGCTTGCAGAGCCACAGAAGGCTTCCCTACTGTATCTTCCCAGCACATTCCTATTTGTATTCATTTACCCTCTCATTTACAGCACTTTCAAAGTTGCGGGGGAACGGGTTAGATAGTCTCTTCCTCCATGCAAATGTCCAATAGGATCTCTAGTTGCTTCGGGGAAGAATTACATCATTATTGACAAAAAGAGAGAAAACGTTGACAGGAGTCCATTTGGACTCGATTTGGCTCCCACATGGATGAAATTTGCCACCATGACCCTGCTTCCCCACCCGCTCCCCAACCCCCAGGGCCCACCCGTGGTCGTGGTTGCAGCTGGGCCAGCCAACACAGATGGTTGGGGGAGGCAGGCTTTTAGCATTTCTAATAGCTCCACTTTAAGCATTGCTTGCCAAAAAGGTATAGCAGACTTTTGTGCAGGCCTCTGTGATGAGATGTGCTCATGATTTAATTTACTTAGGGGAAGAATATGAAACCCTGAACAGCTCAGCCGGATTCAGCGTCCTCAGGGACTCTGCTGGAGGAGAAAACTTACTTTAGCAATTCTGGATCCAATGTGCTGGTGCCTTGTTGCTCATGACCTTCCTTCAGTGGGAGACACTGGGGAATAAAAGTGAAGTCAGTAGAAGAAAAGCTGGCATCTTTTTTAGTTCATTCTTGGTACATTCATTACCAAATATTTTGTAATTAAAAGCTCAATCTTTCACCAATTCAAAATGCTAATTTTGATTTAGAGAGCACTCTGACCTGAACTGGAATGAAGTTGACTTATGTTCAATCTTAAAAAAAAAAAAGAAAGAAAAAATAAAGAGGCTGATTCAGGCAAACAAAGTGACTTTGAGTGGGAGGGGGTAGATATGTGTGATGAGTTTATATAAGAAGCCATTTGTTTCAAAGACCTTAAAATAAATAGTCTTTCAAGTAGCATCATTCCCTATCCATGTAGTCTTTGGTCTTTTGTGACATCAGTCCAGTCATTCATGTTCCCCTGGGCTGCACAAACACGACATGCTCCAAACAGAACTCATGGTCTTTTCCTAAAACTGCATCCTCCTCATTCTGATTTCCCTATTTTTTTTTTTTTTTTTTTTTTTGTGACGGCGTCTAGCTCTGTCCCCCAGGCTGTAGTGCAGTGGCGCCATCTCGGCTCACTGCAAGCTCCGCTTTCCGGTTCACGGCATTCTCCTGCCTCAGCCTCCAGAGTAGCTGGGACTACAGGCGCCCGCCACCACGCCAGGCTAATTTCTTTTTGTATGTTTAGTAGAGACGGGGTTTCACCATGTTAGCCAGAATGGTCTCGATCTCCTGACCTCGTGATCCGCTCGTCTCGGTCTCCCAAAGTGTTGGATTACAGGCGTGAGCCAACGCACCAGGCCTGATTTCCCTATTTCTTTATACGGACCCACTGTGCTCCTAACCATCAGGTTCAAACCTAGGCAACACTATTGACTCAGTTCCCTCTTGACACCCATATCTAATGGGTTGTCTTATTCTGTGAAAGTGATCTGTGGGAGACACCAGCATAATTTCTTGTCGTTTTTACTTAGATTATTGCAACAGCTTCCTACCTCTTTTTTCTGCATTAGTCTCTCCTTTTCCTTGTCCTCTATTTCATTGCCAGAGTAGCAGTCTAATTATTTCCAAAGAGTATCTTGAATTTTGTTATGCCATGCTCAAAGACTTTAGTGGTTCCCCACTGAATCCTACTTAGAACAAACCCCTCAGGTCGGCAGACCCTTCTGAATTTTCTCATATGTCACCCATAGGTCAGTGGCTGGAGGTTGGTCCTTTCCTCAGGGATGACAAAAATTATTTGCTTAACCAAACTTGAATCAGTTTCCCAGATCTTCTCCTAAGCCTGTCTGTGCACTTCCTTGTGAAATCAAATTTTCGGGGGAACCCCGCTAAGTCAGTTTAGCAGGATTCTTCCACCCTTGATATCAGATAACGCTTTATATCTGATCATGTTCCTTATCCTGCACCATCCCCCAGGTGATGTCTGATCACCCTGGCCTGTCTCCAGTGAGAATCCTGTTCAGTTCATTTAACCAAAATCCCCCTTGCCCCTGATGTTTCCTCTCAGTAATTTTCCATCTATTGACCCCAGCCTGCTCCTTGACTATGAATTCTCACATGCCAAATTCAGAGCTGAGCCCAATCTCTCTAATCCACTGTAAAATTGCATCATCGTGGGTTTGTTTGTTTGTTTGTTTTTGAGACGGAGTTTCACTCTTGTTGCCCAGGCTGGAGTGCAATGGACCAATCTTGGTTCACAGCAACCTCTGCTTCCTGGGTTCAAGCAATTCTCCTGCCTCAGCCTCCCAATTAGCTGGGATTACAGGCATGCGCCACCACGCCCGGCTAATTTTGTATTTTTAGTAGAGACGGGGTTTCTCCATGTTGGTCAGGCTGGTCTCTAACTCCTGACCTCAGGTGAACCGCCCACCTTAGCCACCGAAAGTGCTGGGACTACAGGCATGAGCCACTGTGCCCGGCCCATTGTGGTTTTTAAAATCTATTTCAATGGTACAAATAAAGCCTTTCATACTGTGCTTTAACAAGTATCATTAAATAGCTTCTTCTTTAATGGGGGCATTTGGAATCTGTCAGAGTTGTGTTTGCCTCAGTAACTAGAAATCACAACTGTCCTTTACTGAGTGGGACATTTAGCCACCCAGGAACCAGAGAGTCACAACACCCTGTTGAGAAACACTGCTACCAATCAGGCCAAATCTAACTTTATCTTTCTTCCAAATATGTACCACCTTGGTTATGACCTGATTCATCTTCAAATCAGTCTCACATGCTATCTCTTCCAAATAAACTTTACTGATCACCACCCTGTACACACACACACACACACACAGGACTTTGACCTTTCTCCTTTCTGAATCCCACTTAGAAAACTTAATCACAGTCTACCTTTTACAAATAAATTGGCCTTAGATTGCAAGCCCCTTGTGAGAGGGTATTCATATTGCTCATTTTTATCTCATTAATACAAGTTACACAAGCTTTATACAAAATAAGCACTCAATATGTAGTCATTAAATTGATGTGGGATGAGGATCGGCACCGAGAATGGAAGCCAGAGGCCCCGAGAGTCAGGCTGGGCCTGAAGAACTAAGTGGGTAGTCCAGGCAAGAGCAATCATGTCCTCAGAAAGGGAAAGACAGACTAGGCAGAGAGACTTTGTAGCAGTCTGAGAAAGAGAGGGCAGCATTCCAGCTGAGAGGTCAGGCAACAAGAGCTCAAGAGTTCAAGGCCTCAGTGGTCAAGGGAAAGAAGAACTAACGAGACATAAATGAGCAGCTCAAAGAAGCCTCATAAAACAAAAGGACAATTTAGGATCAAAAATGATCTCATCAAGTCTTTGAGAAACTGGATGGCCAGTGGTCTTGGCAGGTTGTGCCCTGGGACTCAAAGCCTCTGAAGGGGAGCAGCTGCGTGGCAATGGAACTGAGACACAGCTGAACTTATGTTTTGCCCCAGGCTCTGAGCTCTTATATGGTTCCTCTGAGGATGGCCATCAATCCTAGTTCCATTAGTATGAGCTCTGCAGGAGGGGACAGACGACTGGGAGCATTTGGCCTGTGCATTTGCAAGAGAAATCAGTGACTTTTAGGAGGCCAAGCCACGGACAGGGCCATTAACTGACTAGCTGTTTGAAGAGAGGATTTGCAGGTGAGAAAGGGGGAGAGGCAATGTTTCAGAAGCACACTCAACCATGGTAAGTTAGATACATGCTTGACTCTTGGGAAGAAAACTGACTTTGAGGAAGAGAACACTTGAAGGTGATTTTTGCAGAAGGAATGGGAGGAAACTTTGGAAAGAGAACTCCATGGTGAAAAGAACATGTGCTAGAATTGAAACCATGGAAATAGAGAGTAAGAGAAAGATGAGAAAATATGCCCTACAGAGGATATCAAAGGCAAAGGCATTGAGGTCTCTAAATGTGAAGTCTCACTGGAGTGGAGAGAATAGCGTTAAGTAGTCATGGAGAAAAATTGTGAAGTGTAAAGAGATCCCTTGACTAGAAACATCACACTCAAGTGGTATAACCCATATACTGGGAGAAAAAATTGGAATAAGAGTTGGATAAGACTGAAATTAAATGGAAGCTCCGTCTGTTTTGGAAAAGTAATAACCATTCACTATGGCAAGAATAACCAAGAAAATTCATCAGTATCTATTTATTGGCAGCCTACTTTTTGTGAAGCACCTTCCTAGAGGAGGCATATCCCTGTAATAGGATAGGGAGGATTTCAGTAGGTAAGGAGGAGAGAACTGAGAAAGTGAGCATTCCTAGATAATGCAAACACTATGAACAACAGCCTAGGACCAGGAAAGTATATTCTAGAGATACAGAGAAGACAAGTCTTGTTGAAAAAAAGCCAGAATGAAGGAGAGGAGGGAAATGGGAAGAGATGATTTTCAGCACTTGAAAGCTTAATCATCATCTATCCCATGGTGAACCATTAATGCCGAACAAAAGAAGGCACATGGAGATACTGAAAAAAAGTATTCACTGATTTATAAAAGAATTATTTGGTGCTGTGGAAAAAGATAACACCCAGTTTACCTTTTGAAAAAAATCACTTATCCCCTTCTCCCTCACACCACCCATATTCCTATGATGATTTTTCCTTTACAACCCTGGAAAAGAGGAGTCTGTGAGCTTCTTGGACTTGGGCTACTGCCATCCTCCGCATGTCTCTTTATCTTCAAGAGTCTCCATTGCATTCACAAAGGAATGGAGACAGAGTTAATTAGAGGAAAAGTTAATTAGAATCTAGATCTCCTAAAATGTCTCTCTACCTTCAGCAATTCCTCAAGTTATTAAAAGTGCTGCTGAGAGGAAAAGATTTGCACCAAGGCAGAACTTTGTGGCTGTGAATGTAATTCCAAGATGACTACAGAGAGAAGGATGTGACTTGTAAGTACAGGAATACTTGGTATTTTCATTTACAACAATCTGCCTTTGGAGGTAACTCTGGATATTAGGGACAGAAGGTCCAGGGAGCTGTGTCAGAATTGACTATTCACTTCTCTCAGGGAAAGAGACCCAATCACCTTAGATAAAAAAGGAAGAGGAGGAGAGGAAGTTAGACAAAAAAGAGGAGGAGAGGAAGTTAGACAAAAGAGCAAGGCTGGAGAAATCTTCCTTTTCCACACAGGGACTAATTTTAGTAGTCAACTATGCCAGTAATTTAACCCATGGCTCTTTCAATCCAAGGTTCTATTCAGATAAGTTTTTTCTAGGAGCAAATTGACATTTGGAGCACAAAGGCAAGTGAATTAAGGTGGAATGATATGCAAAGCCAGGGTTTGTTTTTTTTTGGGTTTTTTGTTGTTGTGGTTGTTTGAGTTTTTGTTTTGTTCTAAATACACGTAGGGAAATATATTCACATGTACATTCTTCAGAAGGGCTCTTTCTTTTGCACAATAAACTGCTACCATTTACTTTAAAAAAATATAAAATTCAACCCCAGGTATTCATTTTGTCACCTCCTGGTGCCAAAATTCATCAGGGATAAGTAGATAGAAAAAGAATTACTGCATCACAAACACATACATGGAGGAAGGGGAATTCTACTCATATGGATATTTCATGAAGTAAAATGAAAGCAACTTCTGGAACCCAAGAGACCTTGGGTCATATCTTCATTTCAATCTTATAGTTGGAGGTCTCTGCACTGCAGTTTCCTCATCTCTAAATTGAGAGGAATATTATCTACTTCTTATAGTTGTTATAAGGACATAAGGAGACTATATGCTAAAATTTAGCCAAGTGCTTTGCACATAGTATGTATTCTATGAAAAAGAATTATGTTGGCAGGAACTTAGAAGGCCATAGAAAAGATCTTCACAAAACGAGTTTCCTGTTGGGGTGTGACGGGTAGAGGTAATAGTGGTCGCCATAAAAACCAGTTTCCATATCACCAGATTTACTTGCCTATCTCTCCCTGAAGTGAATGTTTCATCTGGCACTCAACAAAATGGATTGCTGGGCCCCTGGTTGAGCGCAAATCCAGCATCTATGATTGGCATCTTTCTTAATGTCTTTAACACCATCAAAAAAGTGGAGCAACCAGCCAATTGGAGACTGTTCAACACTAAATAAACATTTGGAATAGGGCCATGCCTTTTGCAAAATTACAATCTGCTTAAAATAGACGGCCTCAGAGGTCAGTTTTAAATATGCTCCATTGGATATCCACTTTTGTTTACTTCTATCCAAAGGCAATTTGGGGGCAAGCAACTCAGACAGCTGCTTGGGGTATCAAGCACTAAGTGCGGACACTGCTGTTCCTTGGACAAGACGTGCTGCGCCCTGCTTCTATTTTAAAAGGCCTCCAGCTACAGTTGCCAGAGAAGGCAAGGGCTGTTGAGTAAGTGTACAGGCCTTACAAATGATATTTTAGGAGGGAAGTGGATAATAGGGGCAGGAAGAGAGATTGGCTTACATTTCTCATCTGGAACGCTATTTGGTCTTTAACTGTTCCTACCCCAAGCGAAATAATTTCTTGGTTTTCTGACAGATAGATAGATGGATGGATGGATAGATAGATAGATAGATAGATAGATAGATAGATAGATAGATAGCAAAAAGTCCTTACAAACATATTAAAAAGTTACATGTCTCAAAAAAACATTTTAAGCAATTAGTTTTAAATGTAAGATATCCCTCATATTTTCATATTTAGTAAAATAATAATAATGCTATCAGATATGCTCTTTTGACTGAATAAAATATTAATTGCCAAGAAGAGAATTCCCAGACATTGATGAGAATGGTAAATTTACTATTGAAACACTGTGAGACATATTTAACACCAAGTGTTCTGAATAAACTAGTTTTCATATTCTCCACTAATTCATCTCAAAAATGAGGACAAAGAGACCTGAATCTAGCAAGTAAGAATGTTCTTAAACATTCAGAATTATATTTGAAAAAGGAAAAAAATTATTCTGAGAAAATCTACCTTGCCTACTCAAGCAGTCCTGGACTGATTCCACTTCACTGAATGTTTATATAATATATAATGACTCCACTCCATTCAGGAGCTAAGCATACACAGCTTGTGTTTGTCCCCAGTTGTTTTAGGTATGTGTGTTTCCTCGACTAGATAGTAAGCATTCTGAGAATAGTGGCTGTATATTATATTTACTCCATACCTTTTGGTTACCTATTTAGTGCTTGGTACATAGAAAGCCTTCAGTAAATAATTGCTGAATGAAAAAAAAAAATGTATTGCTACAGTTTGGAATGTCTCTAATAATAAATATTTCTTCAACCAGTATTATAGTCAACATGTAGGTATATTGGAATCATCTAGGGGACCGTTTAAAACATTCCTATGCTCCATGCTAGAAGCTGGTTTTAAGACAAAGACAATAAAGAGTTATGCCTTTGTCACGAAGGGGCTTAAAAATCTAGGGTACAAGGCAGGCATCATAGGTAAAGAAATATGATTCAAAATTACTTCAGATAGACAAGTTACACCTCCTTTGATCATATTGCAGTTTCTTTAGTTACCTATAATTTGTGAAGACATACTATGGTAATCTTAATTGGACCTGCGTATTCCCTAAGCCTTCTTCAATAACTTATTTACCAACAATGCTCTAAGATAGAGTTATTTTTGCAGATGTCTAACAATTCATCTGTTGTACACTGATGCTGACTAGTTTTGCTTACAGAAGGGAGTCCTCTTTGTGCATTCTAGGGAAAATAGCATGCATGAAGTAGCTTTATGTCTACAACACAATATATTATGTAACACTATGCATTCCAGCAAAGATAAAATAACAAAGATCCATTTTATCTTCCCACCTGAAACAAATAAAAAGCTGGAAAAACCAGCTCTCAAGATATTTGACACTGTGCAAAGAAGGATCGTGATTCCTGAGACATGTGGAACAGAGGAGATGAGTCCTGCAAATGCCCCAACTTACTCCCTGGAGAAAGATTCCAGGCTGTGCTGCAGGGAAGCGGAATCCAGGCAGAGCAGCCAGACTCTCTGAGTTGAGGAAATGGAGATGAGAGTCCAGAGAAGTCAGACAGAAAACTTTCAAGATTTGCAGAGAGTCTCCCTCAAGTATTCAGCTAAGTACTGATGAGCAAATGAGAGAGAGAAAATTACCCAAAAGGATTTGAGGGATCAGTGCCCAGAACTGACCCAGAGCCAGTAATAGTGTCTGTTCTTCACAGCCAGAGTAGACAACCTCATAAATCATGGTTTATGGATTAGATCAAGAGTGGGCAAACTATGACCCATAGGCCAAATCCAGTCTGCCACCTATTTTTGTAAATACAGTTTTATTGGAACACAGCCACACCCATTTATTTATGTATCTTCTATGGCTGCTTTCAGGCTATAATGGGAGTTGAGTAGTTGGAACTGAAACCAGATGGCCCACAAAGTCTAAATTATTTACTATCTACCCTTTACAGAAAATGTTTGCCGATTCCTAGGCTGAAGTACTAAGAAGTGCCTAAAGTACTAAGAAATGCCTAAAGTACTAGGAAGTGTCTATGTAGTGGCAAAAAAATTAACCATAGACTAAATGCTGCTCTGGTCCCATCTAATAAAGCTTGCTTTTAAAGTAAGAGCCAAAGGGTCAACTTGTTTCCAAGTAAGTTAAATATGTTCCAGCTCAAGAATATCTATATAAAAACAAAACTATCGCGTACCCAACAATGTATTAATAAAATTCACAATGTCTGGCATCTAATCAAAAGTTCCACAACATGCAAAAAAGGATAATACAATCTATAACATGTGTGGGGGGGGTTGGGGGGAGGCAAATCAATTAAAATTAACCAAGAAATAACATAGATGATAAATTAATAGACAAGAACATTAAAACAGTTATGACTGTATTCCATGTGTTGGTGCTTAAGGAAAGACTGAACATGTTGAATAAAGACAAGAAAAATATTTTCATGCAAATCAAAACCACAATGAGATACCATCTCACACCAGACAGAATGGTGATTACTAAAAAGTCAAGAAACAATAGATGCTGGTGAGGCTGTGGAGAAATAGGAATGCTTTCACACTGTTGGTAGGAATGTAAGTTAGTTCAGCCATTGTGGAAGACAGTGTGGCAATTCCTCAAGGATCTAGAACCAGAAATACCATTTGACCCAGCAATCCCATAACCAGGTATATACCCAAAAGAATATAAATCATTTTACTAGAAAGATACATGAACATGTATGTTTACTGCAGCACTATTTGCAATAGCAACATCATGGAACCAATTCAAATGCCCATCAATGACAGACTGGATAAAGAAAATATGGTACATATACACCATGGAATACTATGCAGCCATAAAAAGGAAAAAGATTATGTCTTTGCAGGGACATGGATGAAGCTGCAAGCCATCATCCTCAGCAAATTAACACAGGAACAGAAAACCAAACACCACATGTTCTCACTCAAAAGTGAGACTTGAACAATGAGAACACATGGACGCAGGGAGGGGAACAACACACACAGGGGCCTACTGGAGGGGTGGTAGGGGGTGGGGGGAGGGAACTTAGAGGATGAGACAATAGGTGCAGCAAACCACCATGGCACACATATACCTATGTAACAAACTGGCACGTTCTGTACATGCATCCCGGACGTTAAAGTAAAATTTGAAAAAGAAAAAAGAGAAAAAAAATTTTAAAGACCCAAATTGAACTGTTAACTATTTAAAACAAAATAGTGATGATTTATTTTAGAGTTTTAACATATTTACAAGTGAAATTTATGGAGGTGGGGGAGGGCTTTCAAAATGTTTGTGGGAAAATGGAATTAAAAGATAAAAATAAAAAATATAAACTTTATTTTTCAATGTAAGCTCCATCAAGTTCAAGGCACTTTTTGTAAGTGACGATACCAGCCATTAAAGATCTGAGGGTCCTGGCAATTTAACCATACCAATGCAGTCTTTTTTATCTCCTTAACTGACAAAAAAATGGATGATTTTTAAAGATTTTTTAAGATTGGGAAACAAAAAGAAGTCAGAAGGAGCTAAGTAAGGGCTGTAATGTGAATGCCTCAGGATTTCCCACTGAAACTTTTGCAAAATTATCCTTGTTTGTTGAGAGGAATGAACAAGAGCATCGTGGTGGTGGACTTTCTGTTGAAGCTTTCCTGATCATTTTTCTGCTAAAGCTCTGCCGGACTTCTCAAAACTTTCATAAAAATCAGATGTCATTATTCATTGGCCCTCCAGAAAGTCAACAAGCAAAATGTCTTCAGCATCCCCAAAAAACTGTTGCTATGACTTTTGCTCTTGACTGGTCTGCTTTTGTTTTGACTGACCACTTCCACCTCTTGGTAGCCATTGCTTGGATTGTGCTTTGTCTTCAAAATCACACTGGTAAAGCTAGGTTCCATCTCCTGTTACAATGCTTTGAAGAAATGCTTCAGGACTTGGATCTCACTTGTTTAAAATGCCCATTGATAGCTCTGCCCTTTTCTTCAGCTGATCTGAATGCATTGGCTTTGTGACCAACCCATCAAATTGGCAGTTTGCTCAAGTTTAATTTTTCAGTCAGGATTGTGTAAGCTGAACCAA